>NW_020185328.1:723258-843902 GCF_003031525.2 Neophocaena asiaeorientalis asiaeorientalis
CTGCCTGCGCCGCACGTGCGTCCCGCAGCACCCGGGCCATCGGCTCCGCGCCGCCCCGCAGCGGGCCCGCGGGCTGGAGACGCGCGGTGAGTGGCCGGGGAATCGGTGGGGCGCGGACGCTTGGGACCCCCGGCTTTCGTGCTTCGCTTCTCCCGGGGAGGGGGGTTTGGGGGCGGCCTCTGCTCATCTGGGTCCTCACTGTGGGCTGGACGTTCGCTTGAGAGTGCCGGGTCGCGGTTGGCCAGATGGAGCGGAGGGGCGCTCAGATTGAGTTTCCAAGGCGTTCGCAGAACGGTGGGAACGTGAGGAGGGGAGGGCTGGTGTCTGGAAACGGCAGCAGGTACCCGTCAGGGGCCAGCCTGGGTCCAGGCCCACGGGCGTGACTCGCGGCTCGGAAGTGGATCTTTTGTGAATAAGATATGGAGGAGTCTTACTTAGTCTTGCATGGGGGTGAATTGTCCCTTTCTCCGCAGCACTTTCCTGGGGCCTCTGTAGACGCAGAGTCCCCACCTGTCTAGTCACTAGCAGAATGCTCTGGGGCGAGCCGCCTGGCCAGTCGCTTTTCTCATCTGTGAAATGTCTCTTTAGAGAGGCTCTTTTCACTTGGTTGAGGGGCAGTAAAATACAAACATTGGAGGAGATTAAGTATCCCTGCGATTAGATCCAGGTTTTACGAATAGCAATGCAAATGCATACAAAAAGTTTTTTCCTGGTATCTCTAAAGAACAAGGCAAAACTCCGAATGTCTGTTACAATCCCCTAGGAGTATATCCTGTGTGGATAAAAGTCTTCGTTGAGCACCTACTATGGACTTGGCCCTTGGGTATCACTGTTATCCTCTATAATTCTTTAGAAACTCAGTGAACTGGTTATAAGTATTCCCGTTTTACAGATGTGGAAACTTTCACACTTTCACAGAGGTAGTGAGTTACAGGTTTTTGGCTCCAGACTCTGTGCTCCTTGCCTTTGCACCTCTGACTCAAAACATATCCACCTCCACTTGGGCAAACAAACATTAGATTCTGGTTCCCATTGACAAGGAATGGTACAGTGCCCTGTTTCTCTGTCCAGCATATAACTGAAAGGATCTTAGTGTCTGAGAGCTGATACTCTTTCCCTCCATTTTAATGTGAAATTCTCAATTCATTACTGTCACTTTCTTGGGCACAAAAGGCTCTAAAAGAGTTTGCAGCATTCTTTTATCACATATCATGTTTCTTGACTGTCATGATGTTTACATAAATTCCCAAATTTTGGCAAGCTTTGAATCTTTCTTACCTTAGAATGAGTTCTAGTGTGGAAAAAATTCTAAAGCAGATGTGAGATTTTTATGGGAGAAGAATCCTGTAAGTACAGTAGATGTACATCATTTCTCAACTGTGGACTTTTTTTTTTAATTGTACCTGCTTTGTTCTTTGGCCAATTATTTGTCATCTTTGCAATTACACTCGCAGCACTGCTCTCAACTTCTGCATGTACATTTGTGCAGGCTAATCTGGAAAGAAAGCCAAATCCCAAAGAAACTTTGTCCAATTTCCTTCGTTCTTGGAACATTGTGGTGTTCTTTGCTAATGGTAACAATGTGCTTTTAAAGTATAAATATGTATTGAACATCTGTTATGTTCAAGACGTTGTGCCGGTCATTGTAATATAAAGAAACGTAAGTCTCAGTTCCTGTCCTCAAAAAAGTTAAAACTGTTTAGGAAGACAATTATTATGAGAACACTTAGTATGTCATAAATTGTAAGTGGCATGAAGTCACCTTTTATGAAGGAGGTATGGGATCTAGTTTTAATCAAATTAATTCTTCAGTGATGAGCCAGATGAATGGGCCAAGAGAGAGGTCAAAAAGCAAGGCTGTCTAGCTTAATTCTAACAATGTCCTTGATAAGTAAATGATATTATCTTTTTTCTTATAATAATAATAATGGATGATAGTATTTATTGAGCTCTTTCTATATACCAGGCACTTTGCTAAGAGCTTCTCATTTAACTCCCACAATAATCCCGTGAGTTTGGTGCTATTTTTATTTTTATTTTACAATTGAGGAAACTCAAGCATGGAAGGTAGTTCTAATTTATCTAATTCTGAATTTACTTCTGGTTTTTCTGTATTATCGTGATCAACTTGCAGATCTCTCCACCTGCAGAATAGAGATACCAATAGTTACTTTATTTAGTAGAAGACCAAATGTTAACAACTCAGTCACATGCTCTGCATTGTGATAAATTGCTAAGTAAATGCCTATAAAAGATTATTAAGATTAGAATCTTAATTTACATCCCTTTTGCAGTAATATGCAGAAGAAAAGGAAAATATTAAGTAAAACAGGCAGAGGTGCTGAGATATGGGATTATTAGTGTCGAGATTTCGGTTGAATTTTTAGTTTATAGAAGAAACCTTGAGGAATATTGTAGCATGGTGATCATTAGTCTTTGTCTGCCCCCTAGACCCAGGGTGCCTCCAATTATATTAAGATAGTTGTGAAATTCCGAGAAAACTCTTAAAACAAAGTAATTGTAATGTGCTTTAATACTTTTAATGCCTTATAGCTCTAAGAAAAGACTCAGGGGTTGAAGCTACAAAACTTGCCAGGATTTTACAAGACTCAAGGATAAACCTGCCACTCCCATGCCATTGTCCATGAATAGAGACTTCAAGGTTAAATGTGTCAAAGGAGAGACTTTTCCAATAAGCTAAGGAAGAAAAGTTAGTGAAAGAGATCTAATTTTCTCAATAAATGTGGATTGCCATTTTTTCAGAGTTACTTGTGATGATGACACAGGTAGAAGTGGAGAAACCAGGATGACACCTGACCCCAGGATGATCCTCTGGCCCTAAATACCAGGCTCTTTCCAGTATATCATCCTTTTCAGTAAAAGATGGCTTATTTTATTTATAGCTATTGAAGGATGCAGAGAGTGAAATTAGAGAAGATTGGATTGTTGAAACTTAATTGAACAAGTGCCATGAAAATTGTAGCCTTGTGAAGCTAATCGAAGAAAGAAAAAAACATAGCAAATAACACCAACTGATCTGAAAGTACCTTGTTTCTTCAAGACTCCATCCACGTCTTATTTCTTCTTTCTTTATTTCCTGTTTATTGCTCTATTGTAGGAATGCTTGTTCAATTTATAAGACAGTTCACAGTACACATGACTCTGGGGTTGGGGCCTGATAAGATTCCCTAATGCATTTTAAATGTAATTTGTTTACACACAACATTTCAGGAGCCAGTATATTATGTCCAGGGTGATATATCTGAATTGGAAATAGAGACGAATAGGTCTGACAGAACATTCCAGAAAAACAGGAAAGAAGGGAAAAAAGCATAAGGGGATCTTTGTTAAGAAAAATTATAAAGAGGTCATAAAGCGGGAAAGGAGAAAACACCCTAAAATTTAAAAAAAGAGAGAGAGAGGGACCCAAACTTCAGAAGTCTCCTGAATTCAAGCAAGAGAAGAAAGTTCCTGTAAATGGGTAAAATTAGGACTACAAATGCTAACCAGTGAGATGAGAGAAGGTTCAAGAGAGCCTCAGCAGCTGCATAAGAAAGGAAAACAGGTGTGCGTCCAATTCGGCTCATGTAATGGGGGTTGGAACTGTTGGCTAGAAAGAAGAAAAAGCAGAAGGGGTTGATGTGGTTACTTTCCTTCCCCTTTAAGCCATCTGACATGACATTATGAAGGGGGTGATTTGATGATCTGAGGCTGGCAGGCCAGGGTTTGTCCATGTTATGGCTTGTTCGATTTTTTCAACAAATGGTAGACTCAGAAGCAAAAAGGAGATGATGCTTTGGTCAGGAAACTCTTCTTTTTCATGACATAGCCCATGGAAAGGTATGGGGAAGAGAAGGTTGGCTCCAGTGGCTGAGTTGCAAGTTAGCTACTTGGTGGACCTGATTTTCCTCTTCCATCCTCAGAGTGGAATAGATCATTAGAGATGGTTACTATTGTATGTACACTGGGTTTTATTGTTTGACCTTCTTTTGAGGGAGGTGGGTGATTCAACCTTCTGAAAACTAAAGCATTAGTCATTGTAAGTGCTTTACTAGATGGGTATCATAAAGATTGTATGTAATGTACATCAAACATAATAAAAGATCAACAAACTGTAGCATTAGTATTAAGGGCAGTGTTAATATTAGCGTTATTTCTAGTTTTATGCTGCTATAGTTGCAACTGATCAGAAGCAATCTTACCTGCTAGAAGTAATCTTGGATTAGAAATTGGGACACCTCTGTTCTGATCTGGATTCTGCTATTAATGTGACCTTTGGACCTTTGGCAAGTCCCTTCTTTTCTCTAGGGCTCAGTTTATCTGTATATAAAATGAGCAATGTAGGGCTTCCCTGGTGGCGCAGTGGTTGGGAGTCCACCTGCCGATGCAGGGGACAGGGGTTCGTGCCCCAGTCCGGGAAGATCCCACATGCTGCGGAGCGGCTGGGCCCGTGAGCCATGACCACTGAGCCTGCACGTCCAGAGCCTGTGCTCCACGATGGGAGAGGCCACAACAGTGAGAGGCCCGCGTACCACAAAAAAAAAAAAAATGAGGAATGTAGAATACATGACCTCCAAAGTGTTGTCTCTGTACTGATCTGCCACCAGTAAGATATGTCTGTCAGTAGCTTTGCTGGCAGAAGAGAATGATTTTGTACCCTGCCTCATTGCGTCAACTGGGTAATTAACGGCACGTATTTATAAGGCAGACAGCCTTAATGCACATTCAGAACAATCACTTGGTTGTTCTCTGGCGGCCCAGACTCAAATGTCAGCTTTTAGGAGGGGAAAGGAGCAGTAGGACATGGTAATTATTGGCTAACCTTTGAGGTTCCTTCCTCCTCTGAGTTATTAAATTCTTTGATAGCCAGGGCTAAGACTGCCTAACATATGACCTTTTACCTTGTCTAACAAAACATACAATTCCAATACGTTGAAAGTCGTAAACGATTTAGAAAAGAGATACAAAAGCTGGACCCAGAAAGAAGGAATTCTTTGATAGCCAGGGCTAAGACTGCCTAACATATGACCTTTTACCTTGTCTAACAAAACATACAATTCCAATACGTTGAAAGTCGTAAACGATTTAGAAAAGAGATACAAAAGCTGGACCCAGAAGGGAAAATGGGAGCTAGCCTCAGTGGAGTGCCTACCCTGTGCTAGGTATTCTCATGGGTCCATGACACTGGCATATTCATCCTCCTAGTGACTTTGTCTAGGTAGGTATTCCTGAACTCATTGCATGAATGAGGAAATGGCCCCCTGACAGTTAACAGCACACAGTAGAACTGAGATTCACTAGGCTTTTTCTTTTCCACAATACCATGCTGCCCCTTGAGCTTACTATGGTGCTACAGAAGAAAAGTGATGTGGAAGTAGGAAGAGTTCTTGCCTACATGAAATTACCACCTGTGGTAAGGGTTTTTCCTAGCCTAGTCAAATATGATTTTAGCTGTTTATTTTGTGCTTCTTGGAGAAGTGGGGAAAGAGAGGCTCACTGAGGGGGAATTGTCTCTGCCCTCCTGCCAGTTGCTTTATTTCTGGCTGGTCCCCGCCCCCCTCATTGAGATGTTGTTTTCACTGTCTGGAAATTGTCACCACTTGAGTGATGAGTCAGTGACATAGCACACTCTTTGATTTTCTGATTCAAGACAGAGTTGTAGTTTTAATATTGACCCTCCAGGCAGACTGTATGAAGGATGTTTACAGTTGATAGGAGGTTTCATTTTATTGGAAGATACCTCATTTACTTGAAGGTCTTTGTGGTTCTGAGTTTCTTATACATGAAGCAGCTATTTTATCTGGTCATTCAGAGGAAATGAGCATGTTTGTGTTTGAATCAATGTACTATATAAACTCAAATTTATCCTCTATTTTGCCTATTTCATATATAGGTGTGTGTATATATCTATCATATATATACATATTTCAGATATATACATTTTTTAAATTCTTATAATAACCAAGTAATGTTTTACTATTGAATATTTTACTATTTGGAGAATGTTATCGCTTCATAAGTTGCAAGGCACATTGAAAGATACCCTGTAGATACCCTTTGCAGTTAAGAAGCAGAAACCTATTTAATCCCTATATATCTGTTCATTCAGTTATCTTCTAATTCAATCCATAATTTCCTTTATGCCAGAATATTCCAAGGCTTAATGAAAACTAACGAATTTTAAACTAAACTAAGGTAGCTACAATAAAAAAAGACTTATTAATGATGTCGAACACCATGTAGCAGAATAAGATTTAATGTACTTTTAATGTATTGTAGTTATATTAAACTAAACCAGAAGTAAAAAACAGAAAAACCATTTAAATTTCATTCAGTTCAACACATGCCTTTAATGTGCTACGGATTGTGGCCTCTGCCCATGAGGAACTTGCAAGCTAATGGAGGAGACAAGCTGATACCAGAAGAAATTAGTCCTATTTAATACAACAGGTGCTAAGATAGGAGGATGCCAGGATGCTATGAAGATACTAGTAGGAGGCTTTAGTCTACCTAAAGACATCAATAAGGCTAAGATCTGGCTACTTCTTTCCATCTCTGCTGCTATCACTGTGGTCCACATCACCATCATTTCCTACCTGGGCCTCCCCAGGTGCTTCCTAACTGGTCTGCTTGCTTCTACTCCAGCCTCCATACACAGAGCCAAGACTAGTTTTTCTGTTTGTTTGCTTTTGTATTTGTGTGTGTGTTTAATGTAATTCATATCTTGTGATACCCTAGTTAAAACCCAGTTAAATAAATAAATAAAACCTCTAATGATATACCAATGGTTTCCCATAGATTGGAGAGTAAAATCCAGGCTCCCTTCCATGGCAAACAAGCCCATGGTAGATCTGGCTCCTACCTTCTTCTCAAATTTCATTTCATACCATTCTCCCCAGAGTCACTTTCCCCAGATACCCTGACCTTATTTCTATGCCTCAACCACAGCAAGCTTGTTCCTTTGCCTCCAGGCTTTGCACTCAACATTTATTCTGTCAGGAAGTCTTTTTGAGTCTTTGTCTGGCCTGTGCCAATCTCAGCTCAAGTTTCACCTCCTAGAAACACCTTCATTGACTGGCTTCTCTCCTCCTCGGGTTCTCTCTCCCC
This sequence comes from Neophocaena asiaeorientalis asiaeorientalis, assembly GCF_003031525.2. Taxonomy (NCBI): domain Eukaryota; kingdom Metazoa; phylum Chordata; class Mammalia; order Artiodactyla; family Phocoenidae; genus Neophocaena; species Neophocaena asiaeorientalis. The sequence continues at coordinate 730,366 of NW_020185328.1, forward strand.
TTAGCCTCTCTTATTCTTTCGTCATTATCTGAAGGTATCTGTTTGTTATTTATTTGTCTTTTGTCTACCTTCTCCAGAATGTTGGTTCCATGAGACCTAAAACCTTGTCTGTCTTTTTCTCCACTCTCTCCCAAGTCCTTGGCACATAGCAATGGCTAAATATATATTTGTTGAATAAATGACTGAATAGAAGGTGCCGGAGCTGAGTTGGGCTGGATGAGTAAGACTTAGCCAATCTGGGGCTTCCCTGGTGGCGCAGTGGTTAAGAATCCGCCTGCCAGTGCAGGGGACATGGGTTCAAGCCCTGGTCCGGGAAGATCCCACATGCCACGGAGCAACTAAGCCCGTGCGCCACAACTACTGAGCCTGCGTTCTAGAGCCCGCGCTCCTAGAGCCCGTGCTCTACAACAAGAGAAGCCACCACAGTGAGAAGTCTGTGCACCGCAGCAAAGAGTAGTCCCTGCTCGCCTCAACTAGCGAAAAGCCCGGGTACAGCAACAAAGACCCAACACAGCCAAAAATAAATTAAATAAATTAAAAAAAATACCATCCACTAAAAAAAAAAGACTTAGCCAGTCTAAGAACATTGGAAAGGTAAGAGAATAACATGAACAAAGACACAGAAGCATGTATTGGCATGGGATGTGCAGCTCAGTGTTACTAGACAACAGTGTCATCAGTGGTGGATGTGGCTGGTAATGAAGACAGGAATTAGCTCACAGAAGCTATTGTGTGCCATGACCTGGGCCTTCATGATTTAGAGAGAGCAAAACTGTTGGATTTCAATTTAGATCAGTGTTTCTCAAACATTTTAAACCAAGACCCAGAGAATACATTTTACAGTATATGTGAGCTGAGGGTCATCTCCAGATTTCAGAGGCACCACCTTCCTTGGCCCATAACCCCCTCCCTCCATCTTCAAAGGCAGCAGCACAGTCCTCGCTCTACAGCTGTCTGACCGACCCTTCTGCCTCCCTCACCCACTTTTAGGGACTCGCGTAATTAGATCAGGCGCATCTGGGTGTCCAGGATAACCTTCTCCCCTCAAGGTCCCTAACTTTAGTCACATCTCCAAAGTCCCTTTGTTGTGCAACATAATATATTCACAGGCCTGGGGATTAGGGCATGGACGTCTTTGGTGGGCCATTATGCTGCCTACCACTGGGACGTTTATAGGGAATTGTCTATAGCCCCTCCATCCCTCCTTCCCTTCTCTCGTTCAAAAAAGACATATTGAGTACTCTTTCCCAATGCCAAGTGCTCGCATACGGCAGTGAGCAAGACAGTCAAAGTTCCTGCTCTCATGGTGGCTTAAACTCTAGCACAAAGGCAGATGACAAATAAGACAATCAAATAAATAAATAAGATAGTTACAGATTGTATCATGAAGTAAATAAGGTGATGAGTAGAAAGGAGATGGCCAAGACCACTTTAGCTGAGTGGTCAGGGAGGGGCTCTCTGAGGAAGTGACACATGATCTGAGGTCTGAGAGATGTAAGCCAGTCAGCCACTAAGAAGAGCCAGGGGAAGAGGATTCTAGCAGAGGAAATGAAAAGCGCAGAGTCCCCGGAGCAGCAAAGGGCATGTCTTGCTCAAGGAACAGTCTGAAGGCCAGTGTGAATGAAGCAGAGCTGGCAAGGCAAAAACGTAGAGCAAATGATGGTGGCAAGATAGGAGACATGAAGCCATGCAGTGGCTGAGAGAGTCATGTATGGTAAGGACTTGGGATTTTTTTTTTAACAGCAATGGGGACCTGTTGATTTTTTTTTTTTTTTTTGCGGTACGCGGGACTCTCACTGTTGTGGCCTCTCCCGTTGCGGAGCACAGGCTCCGGACGCGCAGGCTCAGCAGCCATGGCTCATGGGCCCAGCCGCTCCGCGGCATGTGGGATCCTCCCGGACCGGGGCACGAACCCGTGTCCCCTGCATCGGCAGGCGGACTCTCAACCACTGCGCCACCAGGGAAGCCCTGTTGATGGGTTTTAAATAGAGGTGATATGAAGCAGGTAACATAATCTGATGTATGTTTTTAAAAGGTAGTCAGCTATGTGAAAATGACTTAGAAAGGGGCAAAGATGGATGGAGAGGCACATTAAGGAGCTACTGCAGTCATCTAGGGGAGAGAGGACAGTGGTTTGGACTGGGATGAGGATGGTAGAAATAGAAGTGGACTGATCTGTGATGTATTCAGGAGATAAAATTGACAGGACTTAGTGATGGTTTGGCTGTGGGGCATGAGAGAGAGGGTGGAATCGAGGATGACGTCTAGGTTTTTGAGCAATTCAGGGGATAAAAATGTTATTCACGGAGGTAGAAAAGGCTGGAGGAAGAACCAGTTTGGAGAAGGGAGACCAAAAATTCAATTTGAATATGTTAATATTGAGCAGTCTCTTAGATGTCCAAGAAGTGATGCCAAGGAGACATACGTATGAGACTAGAGCTCAGAGCAATGTCTGAGTTGAAGATAAGCATCGGAGAGTCTTTAGCATACAGATGGTATCTAGAGCCAGGTGACCAGAGGAGATCCCTCGGGAGAGACTAGAAATAGAGACAAAAATGTCTTGAGTACACTGAGGTCCTCCAAGACCTAACAGGAGGAGGAGGAAGAGCCACCAGCAAAGATTATTGAAAAGATGCTGATATTATTTGGGGGCTTCCCTGAGTGATGATTGAGTTAGAGGCAGAGGAGTCAAAAGAGCAAGTGGGGCTTCCCTGGTGGTGCAGTGGCTGAGAGTCCGCCTGCCGATGCAGGGGACGCGGGTTCGTGCCCTGGTCCGGGAAGATCCCACATGCCGTGGAGCGGCTGGGCCTGTGAGCCATGGCCGCTGAGCCTGTGTGTCCGGAGCCTGTGCTCCGCAACGGGGGAGGCCACAACAGTGAGAGGCCCGTGTACCGCAAAAAAGGAAAGAACAAGTGGACACTTTCTAGAAGCCCACTAGGGCAGGACTGTTGTATCTCTAGCACTTAACACGGTGCCTGGCAGATGAAAGGTAGCCATCACTGTTGAATGAATAAGTGAATTTTTCTGAGGCTCTCCAGTACGTTCTGGCCCATTTCTAGGTATGGGAATGCGAGGTGAACATTTGCATTGGCTGGTTGCCAGTGGCCCAACATCACACAGCTTTTCAGCCTGCTTCATGAATTTCTGGCCCACCTTTAATAGAATTTAGGGATTTGCTAAAGCCATTCCTTAAGTTTAAAGTTGGAAACAAACAGAAATCACCAGCTTGTGTTTTCCAAATCATTCAAGGTAAAAATACTCAGTAAAATAAATAAATAATGAATTAACAAGCAAACAAACAAAATTGAACTTCTATAGAAAACCCAAACAGACCCCTAAGAACCCTTGGAATTCTTTTCTTACTGCCAAAGAGATCAATCTTTCACTGAATTCTTGGTGGGGGGGCAGGGTGTGTGTGGTTATGAGCCATTTTTTAAAATTTATTATTTATTTTTTTATTTTTTTTATTTTTTATTTTTTTGTGGTTCGCGGGCCTCTCACCGCTGTGGGCTCTCTCGTTGCGGAGCACAGGCTCTGGATGCACAGGCTCAGTGGCCATGGCTTACGGGCCTATGAGCCACTTTTTAATCTCCTGTTACACATAACTAGATCAGAAATTCTCACTACTGGAGCTTCCCTGGTGGTCCAGTGGCTAAGACTTCGCCTTCCAAAGCAGGGGGTGTGGGTTCCATCTCTGGTCAGGGAGCTATGATCCCACATGCCTTGCGGCCAAAAAAACCAAAACATAAAACAGAAGCAATATTGTAACAAATTCAGTAAAAGACTTTAAATTTTAAAAATTAATAAAAAGAAAGAAATTCTCACTACTCTTGGAATTTAATACTACTGCGTTTGACTATGATGATGCAGCCCTGTTTGGAAGAAAAAAGTTTTGTGTGAGACTGAAGCTCAGAAGGTTAAGTAACTTGCCCAATAGTCTCAAAGTATTTAAACCAGTTCTAAAGGACTCCAAAGGCCAGATCTCTTCCCCCACCCTTTGCTGACCCCAAGAAGCTTAAATGACATGGGGGTTAGAGGTGGCTAAGATTTTCAGTTTACTAGTTTTAAAGGTAAACTTCATTAAAAACAAAAAAATCTTAACAACGTGAAGAAAATTAAAGGGGCATTTTAAGCCCTCTGAATAGTATTGGTTCTGGTATTTTGTGAATGTATTTAACATGAATGAATTTGTCTTCTTTTACAAGGAAAAATACAGAGGTGTATCCCAGAGTTGACTGTTCATGGCACATACAGTTAACGGGTGCCCATTGGCACTTATTTTTATCGTCGTGTGGCTGTTAGTTAAAGCAAAAATAGGTAAGATATTTCTGTAATTTAATCTGTGGAGGGATTTTTGGTTTAAATTCTCAGTTATAGATGAAATATGCATTTGTGGTAAATGTTCTGGTAGTTGGTCTTTTGTAGTCAATCTTCTGTCAAGTTTAAGTGGATAAGTCTGGTTCTATGTCTGTTGCTAATATGTATTTTATTTCATTAATACTAATGATTAAGAGTCCAATGATATCTTTTCCTTTTAACAAAATGGCTAGGTATCAAGCTAGGCATCATGAATGAATGTTTTACATTATAGTGCATTTTAACAGAGGGTATTCATGGATGGATTCAGCTCCGCTAAAAAAATAATGGCTGGCATTTTCTTTGCTGTTTTTATTGGCATCTTATTTTTTACTTTCTGGCCCCTTAGGATCAAAGAAACAGAAAACAAAAATATAAGTAAGATAAGAGAGAGAAAGAGACATAGTTCTGAAAATAAAAATGGAAACTTTTCAGAATTCAGTATTTCCTTTATTTGATTTGAATAACTTTTTTACCAATTTGTTTATGGTAGTTGATACAAGCAATCTGATAATTACCAAAAAAGGCTTTCAGTGGAGGCTTTATATCACATCTAAAAATTCAAGGTGAGTCTATAATTCTGAGGTTTTTTTTTTTTCTTTTTTTCATCAGCAGTAGTGAGTACTACCCAAAACTGCTAATTTCTGATTAGTTGTCGTATCTACATATACAAAACCTCCTAGAGAGTAAGAATGACCTCTCTTTAAGAGTTTATTGTGGGACCTGGCATATAGAAAATAATATGGAGAACTCTTTTTAAAAGAAGAATACATTCATGTGATTTCGTATTAGCTGTATTGGGCAATGGTTCATCCTACCTAGGGTCTTACATCTTGAAGGAATACCATGGTAAGACTTGATTTCCATCCTTGATGCAAACTACACATACAGAGCCCCTAAATATTTTCTCTTTGTTATAAAATAATAGATTACACATACTTTATACCTCTAATATAGCAAGAGAGGGAATTATTCCCAAATCTGCCCTTTAACATTTGTAATAGCCTTTTAAACATTTCTAATAGCTTGTTAATCATTTTGGTATGAGTATTGAAGTAAGTGTTATAAATCATAAGTGGGGATGGAAACAAATGTGATTTATTCTGGGAAGTGATTTTTAGTAGTCTGGTGAATAATTTGCATATAAGAGAGATTGGTTTTTCCTAGAACTGTGCTCCTGAATGTTCTTCCAACCCTATTTTCTCACCACTTTCCTATTTATAGTTCTGGTTATAGTATTACTGTTTTGAGAAGGATGTACATTTTAATTCAAATACAGTTAGACTTTAATATGGTTGCCTTCTCTCCTCATTGTGCTTCACCAATACAGCCAGAGCAATGTAGCTTATGTATATTTCCATCATTTGACAGGGTTAGTTTTATCCAGCTTTGGGGAATTACACAAACCCTCCATCTTGCAGTGGGTTTCTTATATGCCATCTTATGTCTTTTGCATTTGTGTCTTATTGCAGATGTGTGCAAGAGAGGGGATGTGACTGTGCAGCCTTCCCATGTAATTTCACTTGGGTCAGCTGTCAACATTTCGTGCTCTTTGAAGACCAAACAAGGCTGCTTGCAATTCTCCAGTTTTAACAAGTTAATCCTCTACAAGTTTGACAGAAGAATCTATTTTCAGCATGGTCACTCACTCAGCTCACAAGTCACAGGTCTTCCCCTGGGTACAACCCTGTTTGTCTGCAAACTGGCCTGTAGCAGTAATGACGAGATTCGAATATGTGGGGCAGAGATCTCCGTTGGTGGTGAGCATTCCATCCTGAATTCCTAAAAATTGGTGATCTTCTTGTATTCGTCATGATTAAGCAGAAATCCAAGTAGAAGACAGTGTTCTTTCTTCTCCCACCACAAGGATATATTTAATCTTTTTGTTAATATAAATTTATTTATTTATGGCTGCATTGGGTTTTTGTTGCTGCACGTGGGCTTTCTCTAGTTGTGGCAAGAAGGGGCTAGTCTTCCTTGCGATGTGCGGGCTTCTCATTGCGGTGGCTACTCTTGTTGTGGAGCACGGGCTCTAGGCACGTGGACTTCAGTAATTGTGGCACATGGGCTCAGTAGTTGTGGCACACGGGCTTAGTTGCTCCGCGGCATGTGGGATCTTTCCGGACCAGGGCTCGAACCTGTGTCCCCTGCATTGGCAGGCAGATTCTTAACCACTGCGCCACCAGGGAAGTCCCGGATACATTTAATCTTGATAGTAACATAAGCACCTCAATGTAAGAAGTCCAGAAATCAATAGAACTGGGATCACATTTAGTAAGTCTCCTCTTCCTTCTCTCTTTTCCACCCCTCTCCTCCCCTCTCTCTTTCGCTCCTCTTTTTGGCCATTAAGACCATTTACCTATTGCCCGTGGGCTCCAATGGCAGGAAAATGGCTCTCCACAGCTGAGTCTTCATGCCTTCTTACTTATGAGAATTGTTCAAAGCCACTGCCCCCCAAGAAGAAGAGAGATGTCTCTTTTGACTTATGCAGCCCAGGCTGATACCCAAGGCTGAGCACTTTTCCTCTCTCTGACTTAATGCACAAAAAATAGTTCTTCCATCCACCTCACTCCTGACCACTGGTTATCAGACTTAGCAGAGGTTAAGAGAGAACTATCATCATACTTAGTATCTTTTCCTGGGTTTTCTAGAAAACTGCATGAGACAAAACTGACGTGCTAAGACTTCATGGGGGGAGGGGAGTTGTACAGTTCTAGAGAAGCAAGAGTGAGGGAATGAACTAGGAAAGGAGCAGAGCAAACACGAGGTGGTTAAGTGACTGAGCTGGCCTTGGCATCAACAGAAGATACAGCTGGTTTCTTGGTCAGTAGCGACATCCCCAGAAAGAACATATAGAAATAGAGTGACACGTGAAAGAATTAACAGTCTGCCATCGGTCAGAGTTCACCCACAGAGCACCAACTCCCCCGCACTGCTTGCTTGCACTGTGTGTGGGCTCCTCCACGCAGCCGTGGGGAGAAAGAACTAAGATGTCAGAGTTGGCGTCTGCAGCCTGAGCCACAGTGCACAGGGTGAGCCAACAGCACACCTTCCTGCAGCCTGCAGCCTGCAGCCTTAAAGGCCCAGCCCAGCAAGCCAGTGAGCATACATAGGCCCTGAGCGATCCCACGGCACTCTGTGCCTCTGTGGATCCAGGGAAGCTCCGAAGGGGCAGGTGAGAGGCATAAGAAGAGTGGGAGGAATTGCTGCAGTAGGCTGACTGACCAAGATGCAAGGACAGGGTCCCTCTCATAAAGAGAGTGACATAGACCTCAGTGAGACTCTTCAGGATGGAAAGAGTCTCTTTCCCTCTTCTAGGGAAGAGGCTTCCATCCTCTTCTCTGTGACCTATAAGAAGGTGGTCGGTACCAGGCGGTCTTCCTGGAGGTCAACCACAAGCATTGAGCAGAACACCAAGCAAACGTCTAAGCAAATCATTTGTGGGCACGGAGGCATAAACTAGGTCCTGTACTCCTCTTCCAGATCAGGGGCTCCTGTTCACACCACTTATGGGTCACGTACTCTCAGCTCTGATAGCCTGTGGTGTAGTGAAAGGTACCTAGGCTTTGAATCTCAACACTGCCACTAGCAGTGGACTCTTAGACAATTTCAATTCTCTGAGTCTCGGTTTCTCCATTTGTGTGATGAAGATACTAACACCTACCTCATAAGATGGTTGTAGTGATTAAATGACACCTTGTATGCAAAGTGCTTAACCTAGTACCGGTCACAGAGGAGGCACTTAAGTGACGAGCGCTAGGGTTGCAGTTCCATCGGTTTTACTCTTTCCTTCATGTGTGCAGCATGCTGAGCGCTGAGCCTGTTTCTCTTGAAAGGAAGTATAAGCATTGGTTATAGACAAAGTGAAAATTTTTTCTTAAAATCACCATTAGTCCTCACCTCCCTTGTCCTCAGAACACCTGAATATTTCATCCAGGTAATTCACAATCTTACAGCCCATCATACCATATTGGTATCAGACATTCTCAGCCCTGTGATGTCAGTTCCAGGTGTCCACAGTGCTGCAGGTGTTTTCTTCTTATTTAGGGGGCTAACAATGGCCTTGAAAGTCAGTATCTTTGCAGATGTCCTTAAGCCATTCCATTCCATTTCCTATCTTTGCTTAGGTGCATGAGAGTGATGTAACCCCTTTTCACTTGTTTACTTTTTTTTTTTTTTTTTTTTTTTTGCGGTACGCGGGCCTCTCACTGTTGTGGCCTCTCCCGTCACGGAGCACAGGCTCCGGACGCACAGGCTCAGCGGCCACGGCTCACGGGCCCAGCCGCTCCGCGGCATATGGGATCTTCCCGGACCGGGGCACGAACCCGCGTCCCCTGCATCGGCAGGCGGACTCTCAACCACTGCGCCACCAGGGAAGCCCTCATTTGTTTACTTTTCCATCCAGAGGTTGTGGATACATCTGTGACAGTTTGCAGCATCAGGAGATCTAGGGAGATGGTGGGGGGTGTCTGCCCAGTGCAGCTCAGTTGGGTGACACTGCTGGAATGTTGCTTGTGCTGTATACTCAGGTGGTAACCACACTATCAAATGGCTGCTCTTTGAACAAGTTTAGCACCTTCGAGGTGAAGAACTGACTGGAAGCAACACCTTTTTCTGAGTATGGCTAGTCATTCCAAGAAGAGACACAATGAATGTTGGTTTCACCCAGTGTAGTAAGCTTAAACCTATCTAGTGAGGGAGTGAGCAGCCCATTTTCTTTTTTGTGAGAAGCAGTAGCCCATAGTGCCATTGCATACTCTGAGTGGGCCTGTCATAAAGCTGACCGGTTCTTCAGAACTGGGAATGGGTGAATGGCCTTTAAGCCTTCTCTTTCTGGCCCCTTCCTGGGCTTGTGCTGCTCTGCTGCCTGGAGCTCATCCAAATTGTGCGGTAACTAAACAACCAGTGCTCTACCTAACCTCAGAGGATTGGGCCACTAACTACTTGGACAATCAAGGAAATAAATGAAAGACAATGGATCCTTGCTTAGTTGTTTTCAATATATGTTTAGCTGTTGATATTTCCGAAAGCTGTTTTTCTAAGACCTTTTATTTCACCTAGTAAGTAGGGCTTTTAAAAATAATAAGGATAATACGCACAACAATTCATTACATGGTAAACCATTTTAATTTTCAGAGACTTTGATTTCTGACCTTTCCTTAGCATCGGCTATTATATATTTGTATTGAAGAGAATCACATCTGGTTTCTCCTGGGACAGACAGTCTCTGCCCAAACCAAGTCCTGGGCTGAAGTAGGTAGACACCTTGATTTCATGGTCCAGGGAACTCACACTGAGAAAGTTGACTTGATTTGTGGGTAAGAGCTGTGGTCTTTAAAATGAGATGCTCTGCAGACTTTTAGGAGTGAAGGTGAGGGTGAGTAACTTTTTCGTTAAGCAAAAGTGCCAGGTACTTTATCTCATTTGGTCATCAGAAGACTGTATGAAGCGTTAGGGTAATGATGCTGGTTTGAACACATGCATTTACTTTCATTCCTTGTGAAATAAAGCCAAGATGCAGTAAAAAAAAAAAAAAAAAAAAAGTTTTCTAGGGGCACAAACCCTAAAGGACAAAAGGAATGGGAGGGGAGACACAGGAACAAAGTTTTGGAAGCTGGAAAACAGGTGGGCCAGTGATAATTGGCTTAGCCTACAGCTGGCAGTGAGAAACTTCAAGATGCAACCTGATTTAATGCAGAAGCTCCCACCCCAGACAGACAGAAATTGGTGATACCGTATACTGCTGGGAGTGAGGGTAGCAGTGGGGATAAAAATGGGAGATTTTAATTGAAAAATCTATTTAAAAAACAGATTCTCAGATTCCCTTCCCAATTTCATGTATCCAGTTACTTGCTGCTTTTCTACACTGGCATAGCCCTGGAGGCCTGGTATCAGAGGGCCACTGAGCTAGTTTCAGCCCATTCAGTTGAGATTGGTGGTATGCACTGAAAAACAGAAGGATGAAAAGGATGCTGGCATATAGCTCCCTTCAGACCTGTACCCTCCTCCTGGCAGATTAGAAAATCGTTTTCTGGAAATCAGACCAGGCTAAGAGGAAATATCTAAAATTATTTGCAATAGAGGTTCCTAAGAAACCCTAGTCAGATCACCCTGGAGTGAAACTCAGAGTCAACAAATGTCCCTCAACTGACATATCCACAGAGCTCCAATCTATAATGTAGCGTTCCCCCTCCTATATATGAGTAAAAATACAAGGATCCAGGAATTCCCTGGCGGCCCAGTGGTTAGGACTCAGCGCTTTCACTGCCAAGGGCCTGGGTTCAATCCCTGGTTGGGGAACTAAGATCCCACAAGCCACACAGGGTGGCCAAAAATAAAAAAAATAAAAAATAAAAAAAAAAACAAGGATCTGAGGAAAATGCCTAACATGGAGAACAGAAACTGAAACAAACATGTGGAACAAAGCATAGAAGCAAAGTGGAAGAAACAGATGTATTCAGGAAGAAGAAATGTTAAGAAACAAAATCTATCCTTGATACACTTAGGAATTAAGAGCAAATATTGCATGTAGAACAAAAATAGGATGCTATAAAAAGGAAATATTCAGAGAATAAAAAACATCCCCCCCACCAAAAAATAAGTGGAAATGAAAAACTCAATAGGAGGGAAGAAATGTAAACTGAGGAGGTTTTTTTCCTCATATTAGAGCAAAAGGATCAGGAGTTTTAAAATATAGGAGATAAAATACAAAATTAGAGAAGAAGGTCCAACCTATGAAACTAGGGATTTTTAGAAAGAAAAAAACAGATAAGAATTATCAGAGAAATAATTCAAAAATGTTTCCCAAAATAAAAACTAAAAGTTCCCAGAAGTTATGATCTCTTTGAGAATCCATAAGAATGAAAGAAAAGAGACCCCATTAAGCACAGTCTATACTCAGCCAAAGTATCAGTCAAGTGTGAGGGTAGAATAATGACATTTTTAGCCATGTTCAAAATATTTCCTCTCCTGCAACCTTTCCCAGGGAACTACTGGAGGATATACTCCACCAGCACAAGTAATTAAATCAAGAAAGAAGAAAGCATTGGATCTAAGAAACAGGAGATCCAACACAGGGAAAAAAAAAAGAGAAGGAATTTCCAGGACACTGAGGTCTGGCAGTTCCAGAAAGATAGCTGTGTACAGGCATAGAGGCAAACCCATCTTACTGGAAAGTTCCCAAGGCTCCCGGAAACTGGTCTCCAAGCAGATGAAACAAATAGAATTCTCAGTGCTTCTGAGTATGTTGAACAGTGATTCAGATAATTGACTTGAAAGTTTGGAATTATATTAATAATAAAGAAACTAAACAAATGGAAAAACAAGAAAATGACTACCTCCAAGATAAACAAGAAGTTGTACATAAAATGAAAAGTTAACATAGTATTAGTCATAAGCGGTTGTATATACAGATGTATAAAGTATACATATAAATGTATACATGTATATATGTATATCTATATATACACATATGAGTCTATTATCCTAGGAAAAGAAAGAGTTTATTATTCCATTAAACAAAACTCTATGAGCTACATATTGTTCTACTCACTTTATAGATGAAGAAACCGAAGCTCTGAGAAGCTCATCTGGGCAAGATCACACAGTGGGTACTTACTGTCCCCAGATCTATGGTGTGTGCCAAGGACAAAAAAAGCTTTTATTCCATCAATTACAGCTTTCTTTTTTTCTGAGCAGACAGTGTCTAGGGCTTCGGTGGTACCCTTGTTTTATCTCACCCAAAGGAAGCCTCTGTCTACATCTGGGTCTCAGTATTAGGGTAGAATGAGATGACCCAGTAACAGAGTATTTTCTCTTATCTCCATTAAATCTGAGAAACTCCTAGCTTTGAGTTCTGTCTTTGACTATAAAATGGCTTCATTTAAAAATACACACCTTGTGATAGAAGGGACCATGCCTGCCTTGTTCACCTTTGCATTTCCACAGCTAACACTGCCTAGCCCGTGGAAGGTTCTCAGTGTCTGTGTACATAAAGAATTAATTTATACATGTTCATTAAGTGCTCCAAGTGATGCTGCAGAAATTAGATTTAGGTGGTACAGCCCAGGAAGACATGACTAAGGGCCAGTGGGTAAAAGTGCCTTGGCAACAAATCTCAGGTCAATGGAGAAAGAAAGCCCCTCAGTTTCAAACGTTTCTAGTATTTGAATGGGCTTCATTCTAAAAAGGTAAACTCATCATCAACCGGGGTAATGGAGCTAGCACTGGATGTTCACCTGTCAGGGAGAACAGTAAAATATGGTGGTGAAAGGCTTGGATTCAAGTCAGCCACTCCTGGGCTGGAGACCTGATTCTGCCACTTCATCGTTTTGTAATCTTGGGCAAGATACTTCATCTCTAAGTCTTAGGTACTTGATGTAGTTGCTATGATTTCCAATTGAGAAAAACCACACATAAAACACTGAGCATAGGACTTGGCATATAATAATTGTTTGATCCATATTCACTATTATTGCCATGGTTATTGGAAGAAATTCATGCCTAGGAGGCAAATTTGAACTTCATGGGATCTGAAATGGCTCCCAGCTCCTCTGGGTATAGGAGACATAGGGGAAGTATTGTTATCTTGTTGGCAAATAATAACAATGTAATTGAAGTATCACCTGTGTGCTATTTAAAATAGGTGGTTTTGTTATTTATTTTTAAAGTTATTCCAGAACAGCCTCAAAACTTATCTTGTATACAGAAGGGAGAACGTGGGACCGTGAGATGCACCTGGGATAGAGGACAAGACACCCACCTGTATACTGCTTATACTTTACAGTGAGTGAGACTGTATTTTTGCAGCTTTTTTGGTAGGTCTTCTCTTAGATGACATTTAGAAGTACTGAACAGTTCTAGTTTTACCAGAGAGAAGAAGCAATAAACACCTCTAGATAATTAGATACTTTAAAAAAAATTCTAGTGTTCATCAAGTAAAACTGGCTTATTCATCTAAAGTGTGACTAACTCAGAGTTCTCTTCAGGGCATCCAAGGCCCATGTTGTAGTCGTTCTTCCCTGCTTTATAGGATTAAACTGGCTGCATTATATCCCTTTCCTTTTCTGCAGTTGTGGACTCTTAGGGTCATGGTATAGACTCTTAGAGTCTATAAATAGACTCTTTTTTGTGGTAGCATTCCATTTGCCTTGGAGGAGTTTCTTTTTAAAGCACCTTTGCCTGACCTGAGAGTTCACAAAAAGAGAGAGTCTGGGAGATTCTTTTCCTTGGAGTTGATTCTGTAATCCTCTCCAAAGATCCCGCTGGTAGCACTATGCCTAAGTGAGTAGGAGATAAGGAAAAGGCAGTGGGGCTCAGGGTTCTGGTCTGTACTAGCATTTGGCATTTCTGTGCAGTAAATGCCAAGGTGGCCATGGATCCTTTGGATGATTGGATCTGTCCTAAGGAGCTAAGATGTCAGCCAGGGTTTTGGGAATTCAGACAGTGTAGAGATGGTTACTCATCCATACGAATGTCAAAAAGTCTCAGTCCTACCAAAAAAAAAGAGAGGGGTGAAGTATGGTCCTATTTATGACCACAGAATACAAATATTCCCATTGTGTATGCCCTAGTAGTAAAACTGACCTTAAAAATGTGAGGAATTTTAAATATATGAACATTTTGTTCCTTTGTGCTAAGAAGGCAACAGCACATAAAGTATCTTGCTAAACACAATCGTCTTTCATTTACAGGTTAAAGGGACCCAAAAATTTAACTTGGCAGAAGCAATGTAATGATCACTATTGTGATCATTTGGACCTTGGAATTAACCTAACCCCTGAATCACCTGAATCTAGTTACACAGCCAAGGTTACTGCTATCAATAGTCTTGGGAGTGCTTCTTCATTCCCATCCTCATTCACATTGTTGGACATAGGTATGTATTATTTCACTTTTTGTAAGTGTCGATCTTTAGCACGTGAATATTATTTTTTAAATCACTTGAATGTTCTATGTGTGATTGTTTCAAAAGGGACAGTGGTTCACGGAAAGTGGCCAGTAGGCATAGGCAAAGGATAGATGTTTCTTTGATGCAAGCCAAAGGATGTATGTCTCTAGAGCTATAGAGAGATGTTCAAAATGGGATATTGAACATTATTCTCTCCGTTGGAGAAATAAGAGCCCCCTGGCCCCAAATCCCGTGAAGGCACTGGCTGCCAGTGATACCATCTGACTGAGGCAAGGGTCATGTGAGGTTATTCAGGTGTCTTTTCACCCCCATAGCTACTCCATTGTTCTGAGATAGGCTGCATGTGGGCCTGCAGGGCTAGAGCAGCCAGGTGCCACCTATAAAGGAAGTGTATCATTGTACCAATCCATCTTCCTCAGAGAATACCTACCTCCACCCCTCTCATCAGCTTGGGAGCTAGAGTGAGCCAGTCCCAGCACATTTCTGAGCAAATGTAATTGGCCCAGTTGAATCAGAGGCCAATCCCAGGCATTCCCAAGGTCTCAACATCCCATGTAGGACTGGGCTTCAGGCCTGCCTGAAGTTCTGGCCTCACACTATGTGTCTCTCTTCTCTCTTCCCAAAGCACCTCTTTGCACACATACTGCTAACTGTGAGTCTGAATGTCGGTATCTACTCTATATTTTCCTATCAAAGTTCTGCCCATTCTACCTTCCATCTGTTGACATTGATCATCTCTAGCCACCTTCTTTCCCTTTTATTCTTCTCTTCTATTCCTCTGTTGCTCTCTTTCCTATGGCTTTTCCTACCAATATTTCTTCTCCTTCTATGGTGATCACCACTAACCACACCTCTACCTTCTCAGCCACTGGAACTCCTGGGTTTTGGCACATTGGTTTTCTTTTAATCATTGAATTAAATGGAATCGAAATTATTACTGATGTTCATCGTAGTTTAGTAAAAATGAGGGTAGATTAAAGGGAATTACTTTAATGATTTAGAAATGAATCCAACTTTTTCTTCTTTCTAAAAGCCAGGGACTACTCTCTTGTCTATTTCACCAAGTTTAGTAACCATGCATCTTAGAAATGAGATTTGTTCAACTCTTTAGAAGCCCATGTCAATACATAAGACAATTTCCAATTATGGAGCCTGAGTCACACTTTTTTTTTGTCCTGGTTACCAGTGAGGCCTCTTCCTCCGTGGGACATCAGAATCAAATTTGTAAACGCTTCCGTGAGCAGGTGTACCCTTCAGTGGAGAGATGAGGGGCTGGTGCTGCTTAATCGACTCAGATACCGGCCCATTAACAGCAGGTCCTGGAATATGGTAATGGTCTCTAGAGTGAAGGGGAAACCAGGGAGGGGTTCTTAGGAGCAATGCCCAGATCTCTCTTTTCATACCAGCAAAATATGGAGTTTTAAGAATATTTAGCCCAAAAGTACACATACACATTTGAGACACACCAGTCACTTACACTTCTGTTTATTAAGAAATATCTTAAAGTTTGATCACTGATTCCAAAATTTTTTAAGCCACAGGCTTCTGTAAATCCACATTAATTTTCTACAATTTATTTCTAGTGAGTCATTTTTCCTTGTTATTTTACCCCCACCCCATCATTACTTCCATTACTACTTTTTAGTAATTTTTTTTAACATATTGGAAAGAGAAATATTAGGGAATGTTCAAAGAGGGGCTTATCTGAATTGAATATTCCAAAGAAAAAGCTTCACATTTTGATGTAATAGTAAACATTAATTTTTTTTTTTTTTTTTTTTTTTTTTTCTGCCACGATTGAGCCCCAGCCCTTGGCAGTGAAAGCACGGAGTCCTAACCACTGGCCCACCATGAATTTCCCTAAACATTAAATTTTTTACAGTAAAAAATATAAGATTATAATTCCTTCCAGTATTTTGTAAAATATAATGGCTTATAATAATAACAAAGGATCAGCTCCACATGTAGAGAGGTATAATAATTAAATTTTTCACCTATAATTTTTCCTATATAATTTTCTTATATAATTAAATGTTTCTGTTTGGGACCAGTTTTATGTCTGTGTTAAAACATTCATCACATCCTAGTTGTAACCAAATAAAGAATAATCTCTAGTGTAGAAACAAGCTTCTTCAAGGCCCTTTTGAAAACTGGTAGTTTTCAATCTTGTTTTTCAGCTGGTTTCGGGATCCCCCTTGGAATCCATATAGATGGATTCTTAGACCCAGGAGTTTTTTGTTTTATTAATGAGAAGCTATTGTTTCAGATTAACATCACGTGTATTCAGTAACCCAGTCATTGATATTTCTTCTTATTGAATGACAGATTTGAAAAGTAAAAAGCGTTATCTGGTCTGGTTTTCCTACCTTTATTTAAATGAATTTAGTATTAACAGGCACTTTTTAAAATCTTGTTGGATTCAAGGTTAATGCCACAAATGCCAAAGGAAGACATGATTTGCTGGATCTGAAACCCTTTACAGAATATGAATTTCAGATTTCCTCTAAGTTACATCTTTATAAAGGTAGTTGGAGTGATTGGAGTGAATCATTGAGAACACAAACACCAGAAGAAGGTATGTGTCTCAGAAAAAATGGAGGGGAGGGAGGTGGATAGAGTGGAGGAAAGACAGGAGAGAGAGAGGAAGATGTAATGATTTCCTTGGAATAGAATCTCTAAAGAACTGTTACTGAATCAAAAAGTATGAGTGCATTAATTAACAAGCTCATTTTGACATTGACTTAAGTATTGAAGCTGTCCAGGGAGATATGTTTATATCGCTAAAAATTTTTTAACATTAGGTAACGTGTTTGCCACACGTTATCATGCTGGTTACAAGTTTATGCCTCAGTAATGTTTGATTATAGCTCTTATTTCTATTTCACTTACTTTCTCAGTTACTTTCTCTTATTCCACAAAGCTGCAACCAGTAATTAATTTCATTCCTTTATCATTAAACCTTGATACATTTTACCCTTTTGATTCTATGAAAATTAATATGGCTTTATAAGCCATACTAAAAGCTTGAAAAAAGGTAAACTCTGGAGATAACATTTTAAAATAAAGTTTAACATCTGGCAATCTTTCCTCCTCCAAATGTTACAGCACTGCACTTCTTCAGACCTTTGATACTCACTGCTCACATGAGTACCACTAGACTGCCCATAGCTATAAAGAGGAGATCAAATATATTTTTAAGTCTGATGGACTTTTCTTTTTGGTTATTATTGGGAAGACAATTTTATTGAAGTATAATCAAAAAAGCAAAAATGCTTATATGAACTTTATGACAATACTAAATCTTTGGAGATATAAGAAATAGCCATCTGAATATTAGTTTTCAAAAGCACTCAGTGATACAGTGTACAGCTTCATAATTTATGAAAATTTGTTTCAGAGGAAAAATAATTGACATATAATCTGTTGCTTTATTATCTGGAGATTTTGAAGCATTAATGTCAGAAAAGCTAAGTCCTTATTTGTGAAACTTATAGATATGTGTGCATGTAAACTAGCCTAATGATTCAGCTACATTCATTTTCTGTGAGCTACTAGTGATTTTTGGTAACTGATGACACTTATCAGTGATACTCCAATGACTTTCAAGGATGTAAACTATTAATAAAATAAATAATATATAAATTATAGAATAATTGTATACTCTTCCTTTCTTCTGACAATAATTGCATTTCGCTATTTAAAAAATATTTTTAAATGAATTCATTCAGCAAATTATAATTTATTCCTCTCATTTTATGATAAAAATCTCTTCAATTAATGTTGAGCCACTTTTTCTCTGTTTAAATGTGTGTCATTTTTATACTCCGGAGCTTACTCTTATTATCCTTTTATTACAATGTCAAAGTAATGCATTTTAAAAATACCTCATGGATTTTTAGACTTTATTTATACATGGTACAGATAAAATTCTTGGAAATGGGCCATATTTTATGTCCAAGTCCAAGGTAGTAAATAGACTGAAAATTTTTAAGTTATATCACATTAAGCTAAAGTATAAACTAGGGAAACTCTGGGCTTGTAAATTCTTATCATTTTTACTTACACTTGATAATGACCCATTTAGAGATGTATGAAAAGGTTTTTCTTTCTTTCTTTTTTTTTCAAGTGTTTATCTGTTGCATTAAAAACCCAGGATGGTAACTTTCTCATATCCTATAAAATAAACCACCATCATAACAATGAGTGCAGCAACTTGTTACGGTTATGAACTCGTAGATGGTTATGAATTGAACCAAGGAAGCTGGCTTATTCAGAGTAATTGCAAACATTCATAAAGAGAGAAACGCATTCTCTGAGATACACCACGCTACCAAGCTCTGCTGGTTTCCTTTCAGTGTCTGAATCTCCCTTTTTTGTGTTTGATCTTTCTGCGGGTTGTTGCAGGTTCTCTTTTCTCTTACTCTAAACTTCATGGTTTTCACCTCTAACCGCTGTTCCTGTCATCAGTTTCTGTATGAAACATCAACTGATGTAAACCTAAAAGGTGTGAATTTTTTTTTAACACTATTTCCTTTTGACCCCTGAGATGTGTACGGATATATAACTTGGCATTTAAAAAAAAAATACTAGTAAGTACTAGTAAGCTTTTTTCTTTTTTTTTTTTTAGTCACTGTCTAAAACTGAATGATCTTATGGTAGAGCTTTTTCTTTGCAGCCTTGGCTACTCAAAACAGAGCAATATGTTATCTCCTGGTGGATTGGGCACAGTTATTTATAGCACTCCAGCAGAGAATGAGGGTATTATTCACTTCACATGGCCCTTTCCCATGTCATTAAATTCAACTCTTGTCATGGTCCTCCATGAAAAACACTTTTTAAATGACCACTAAGTAAGGGGTGGAAGGAAAGAGATAACTTTCTTATGTTTAGGACAGTCCAGCAATCAGTAGCTATCAGTGGGCCTGATACTGGGAAACAAGCAATCATATTTTACTTCTAGTGGGAAAACAGTCTGAATTTGGGCTGCATAGTGTCCAAACATGCCTGAGAAGATGCCCAGATGTTGGGGGGAAGGCACTCCCTCATCATTTTGAACACCCAGGAAGAGACTCCAAAATAAAGATGAATGAACCACTCCTTAGAGCTGTATTATCAGTTAGGTGTTTCTGTCTGTTCATTCACCATTTTTCAGTCTTATTTATATGTTTGGTCTTGCTAAATGTGACTGTGAACAGTTAATAAAGGAAGTGTTAAATGCTCATACTAGTGCCAGAGCAGCAAAGGAGGAGTCCTCCCCCACTGTGGTGGTGGCATAGGTGATTGGTGAGAGATCCCAAAGAGGGAGAAAATGCAAGGCTACCAGCTGCAGCCACCCATGTTCACATTAAGAAGCTAGACAATTATTCATTCATTTGTGACTTTGAACTATTGCTAGGATAGGTTAGGTGTGAACAATTAAATACTAGAGGTTATTTTACCATCTCAGTTAGCAAGCAAGATGGTAAGTCTAGCTTAGGAGTCAGCAAACATTTGCTATAAAGGTCCATATAGTAAATATTTTCAGCTTTGCAGACCATATGATCTTTGTCACAACTACTAAAATCTAGTGTTATCACAGGCAAGCAACCATTGACAGTATACAAATACATAGACAAAGCTGTGTCCAAAATTTTATTTTTGCACACTGAAAATTGAATTTTATAAAATTTTCATGTCACTAAAAATGTTTCTTCTTTTGACTTGTTTTCAACCATTTAAAAATGTGAAAACCATTATTATTAGTTCACTGGCTATACCAAAACAGGGAATAAGGAATCAGCCAGATTTGGTCCATGGGCCATAGTTTGCTGACTCCTAAACTAGCTAAACTTGAAACTATTATACTTGCATCTTTTTGCCTAAGGCTTCAGGAAATGAGAATGAATGGTTCTTTACATTCTAAAGGGATTTACCTACGAACATTTTCATTAGAGGGAAAATGTTATGTTTTAGATCCAGTGAGTGTCCCTACCCTTTTATCTTCTTGTGGTCTCTTCTAAGCCCAACATCTATCCTGGAAGAAGTAAATGCCTGAACTTAACTATTTGACAAGGTAGTGATCACCCAAATGGGAAGAAATGTTTTCCATGAAGCCCTCCAAAAGAAGCCACTGGGGGAAAAAATACTTCTCTGGATGATCTGTGAGGAATGTGTGTATATCAGGAACTATGCCAGGTGCTCAGACATAATGATAACCAGTCAGATCCTCAGACTCAAGAGCTTATAGTCTATCTTGAAACATCACGGAAAGATTCCTGGAAGAGATGACACCAAGAAAAACCTGCAAAGTCCAAAGGGAATCTTGTGGCCTTCCTCCATCTGGAACATGTGGTCTCCAAGGTTATTGCAGTAGAAGAAAAGAGCTATTTTCTCCTAGAAGTACTTGATTCTCTTGAGTTCTGTGAAATCCCTTGTTCCTGGTTTTTACTCTACCATGTTGGTCAGTTCTCCTTTGTCTCTTTTGCTGGCCATCTTTCTCTTTTTAATCTCAATCTGTAGGGCTTTATATTGGACCCCCTTCTTTTCCCAGCTGACCTCATTCAGTCTCATGGCTCTAAAACTAGATAGGTAGGTAAAGAGAGAGAGAGAAAGATAGAATATAGTTTCTGTCCTGGACTCTTTCCAGAACTTCAGGTTTGTGTTCCAGTCACCTATTCCATATCTTCACTTAGATGTCAACAGACATTCTAAACCTCACATAGCCTAAACAGACACTTTTATTTTTTTCTCCAAAGCAAAATGTTTCCAAAATGCCTCTGTTTCAATCTTTCCTGTCGTGGTAATTGACACCACCATCTTCCTAGCTACTCAAGTCAAAAATGCAGAAATCATCCTTAACTTCTCCTTTTCTCCTATCCCCTCATACCAGCAGTTGACTCTTCTAAAACATTCAAAATGCATTCATTCTTTCCATTGCTACTCTGACTATCCTAGTTTAAGCTACTTTCTCATTACAAAGCGTAACAATAAAATGAACACTTAGAAACCCACCATTCAGCTTAAATGCTATAAGATTACCGATATATTCTTACCGTGTCACGCTTCACTGTACGTAACCACTATTCTGGACTGTGTGTTTATATCATCCTCATACTTTTTCTCGTAGCTTTCAGAAACGTATGTATTTCTAAACAGTGATTAGTTTTGCTTATTTTTGAGCTTAATCAAAATTATATGTGTATGTAATCTTTTGCAACTCACTTTTTTCCCTTGGCACTCTAACATGAGGCCTCCATTGACTTTAGTATGGATGAAACATTTCTGCTTCTATTAAGAAACAAGCTCTTCACTTGTGATCTGGATGTTGAAAGGTTATGTTTCTTTAAGAAAAGAAAAGATGGTGGAGTATTCAGCTATGTCAAATGCTGCCAATAAATCCAATGAAATGAGAATAGAGAGGTGATCATTAGATTTGGCAAAATAGCATTCATTGCCAACCAGGAGCAGCATCAGTAGTGTGATGGGGACAGAATCAATTGGCATTGCTTGAGAGTGAATGTTAGGTGAGGGAATAAAGACAGTGACAATTCACAACTCTTCAGGACGTTCTGTGAAGGAGAGCAGAGATGTTGGGCAGTAGCTGGAGCAGGATGTGGTATTAAGAAATTCCCTATTTGTTTTTGCTTTTAGGATCAGAGATAATACAGTATATTTGCAAGGTGATGATAAGGGCCCAGCAGAGAGGGAGAAATTAATGATACAGGAAGTAGGATAATGGTGGGAGAGAGATCCTTGACGAAGCAAGAGGATGGGATCCAGAACTCAAGGGGTTGGTCTTTGATGGAAGTGGGGATGCTTCATCCACAGTAAAATCAGTAGGGGTGCTGTGTTAGGGAATTGATGGGGAAGTTCGAAAGTTTCCAGGGTGGAAAGATTAGGGAATCCCTGTCTGATTGCTTCCTTTTGCTCAGTGAAGAAGTTGAGAGAATCAGATCATTGGAAGTGAGCAGGTGGAGGGAGGGACAGTACCAGCCATTGGGAAGGAACACCAGGGTGGATGATGAGCCACCAAAAATAGTGACAGAAAGGAGTGGAAAGAGAGAGTGAACCAAGTGTTGAAAGTTATCAAAGAGGAGGAAGGGTGGGAGCATCTGTGTAGGGCTTCCCATGGAGACATAGCAGGTGGTAACATATAAAGGCAAGAGTGTACCACTAAAAAATTGTTTAAGCAAATGGGTGTTTGTAAATCTGTTTGAGTTATTTGAAACTAGATTTTAGAGAAACGTATCACAGCCCAAAGAGTGGACGTGGAGTAACCAAGATGGCAAATGACTTATCTCTATCTTGTCCTGCTTGGAGCATGGTTTGGACCAAAATATTCTCATGGGTTCAATTTAGCCCACTACCTGAAATCTCTCAAGATATTCCTTTTTCATATTTACTTTGTGTTAAATTCTCCATTTTCACTGTTCTTAGAGATCTTTCTACTCCACTCCACTGCCTGCTAAAATCTCTGTGGAGGGATTGCTTTCCACTTGCAATTCAATTGCTTTTGTTTACACCCTTGCACTTGCCTTGGCTTCAGAGATGGATGCTAACCTCAGAAGTAGCACATGGCTTGGCCCTGATTTATTTACCACATGTGCTATTTCACAGAATCCTAGAATCTTGGGATTTAGAGTTGAAAGAACCCTCGAGGTCAGTTAGGTCAGTTAAACTGATCTTCGGCTTAATTTAGGATGTCCTCTTTTTTCATATTGGTGATTCCCTCCTCTTTAACCCAATGGTTTTTTCCTTTACCTTACCTTTTCTCGTCTACCCATAGTAGTTTTATCTGTCTTTTGTTAGATAACACTGAGGTTAGGACTTTAAGTGATTTTATGAGAGTTGAATGTCAAAGATTGTCTCTAATATTAGCCCTTAAGTTGCTCTAAGCAGAAATGGTTTGACATTCCTGGTCATGAAATTTTACACTTGACACTCATACAGATTTGGTTAATGATTTCTCTCCCATAGAGGCTTATGCTGCAAGTGGGCACCATTAAAATTTCAATTTATCCTTTGAACAAAATATGACTCTAGAATTTGATTCTTAGCTCTGTAATAATCTGGTAGGTTGTAGAGGCAATGAGTGACAATGAGAGGCAACGAGTGACAATGAGAGGCAATGAGACAATGAGTGTTCCCTTTAAATTTCTTACCAATATGTAATTTACTGAAGACATTTAGCACCATGGAACACGTCCACTGGCTTTGACATTGAGCACACCCAAGTTTCCAAATCCTGATTATGTAGTCAATGTCTGGATTATCTAGTTTGTGGAGTGCTCAGATCTTTGCTCAACACGGTGGACTGTAATGGACGAGCGGGGTCTTTGGAGACAGTGAGACCTGGGCTCGGCTCTTAGCTTTGCCATCACCAGCTCCACGCTTTTTGTAAATCACTTAGCATTTGTCAACCTCCTTGTCCTCAGCTGCAAAACAGGTATAATCACATGTACCCTCTGCCTTGTGTGAGGATTAAGTGAGATCATGCATATAAAGTGTCCAAAGGTTACCTGGCGCATGGTAGGTGGTTAATAAATGTCAGGCCCCCTTTCCTTCTGTTGCCTGTGCTTTTTTCCTTTTATGCAGCTGGACTAGCAGAAAAAAAGTTCTGAGCTTGACTCCTGGCTCCCTGTAATCCTGAATGATTGAGAGCACTTTCAGAATGTCTTCTGTATACATTTCTTACTTCTAATTCCTGGCTGCAAGGGTAAATACTACCACTGGTGGGAAGAGAAGGGGAAGAAAAGAAGTGAATGTTTAGAAATAAAAAAAGAGAGACAAAGGTGAGAGAGGCAGGAAGAGGAAGTGACAAAGGAAGAGAATAGAAAGGTGTACCTGATGGAGGATGAAAGTTTTATAGAGAAATCATAACCCTTCACAGAGCCAGGCAACCGCATAATGCAGAGAAAAGAGCACAGGCTATGTGATAAAACAGAGCTGTGTTCAAAGCCTGGCTTCTCCGATGATTAGTTCTGGAACCTTGATCAAGTTCCTTAACTTCTCAGTACTTCAGTTCTCAAAGGAAGAAAACACAGCAGCAAAATTTACTGAGTACTTACCATGTGTCAGCACTCTTCCGTTCATTTACATTCTCACAACAGCCCCATCTGATGTGTAGAATTAATGTCCTCATTTGACAGATGAGGAACCTGGCTTGAGGACATGGTAAACATTTGTTCAAGATCACAGAGCTGGGATTTGCCCATAGACAGTCTGGCTCTGGAGCTCACACTTTAACCACTGCCCTGACGCTAGTGCATCACGGGGCTGAGGAGGACGGGAGATGTAATTGAATGGGCCCACAAAGGGCCTGCCCATAGCTGGGACATGTGCTCCCTCCCTGTCCTTCTTTCTCTTCTCCCCTCTCTGGCTGTTTGTCTTCTGCTCTCCAGATGGGACTTAGTTTCTGGAAATTTCCATCTGGTTAAATGGAACTTGCTGCTCCAAAAGGAACCGCAAGATAGCCTCACCCTAATATACTCTGAATGTCACTGTTACACAAATAAGGTTGGTGCAGTTGAAGCCTGTTTTCAGGGATTGCTTCTGCTGATTCCACCCCTGGCTGTAAATCAAAACAAATCTGACAGTGGGAGAAATAAAACTACTTGACCCATACACACACACACACACACACACACACACACACACACACACACACACACTCTTAGACACAGGAGTTGCTTATTCAGTTTCTTTTCAAGTATGTTCTATTGACTTTCTCAAATTAAATTAGGTAATATTTGACCATCGTCTTATGGATTGGTGATTATTTCTTCTATGAGTTCAGCCTGTGTTTCAGCATCAAGTAGATAATATTGCCTGGTTTTTTCATTTGCTTATTCATCATTTAACAAAGAGTAACTGGGAGTCTGTTACATTCTAAGCATTGTGCTAGGTATGAGGAGTATTAAGATGAATGAGATAGGCCTCCTTACTAATAGATTATTGTTTAGTGATCATAAAACCAAATAATTATAGTCCAGCATAAGTTCAGGAACGGAGATGAACACAAAGTTCATCATTTGTATTTTGTATTTTTACAGGATCAAAAAAATGTTTCCCTTATGATTTATGTTTATTTTTCTATTGAGAATTCTTTCTGCATTCCAATAAAAAAGAATTAACCAGACGTACTTTCTTTGAGTTGTTTTACTAATACATGTTTTAAGAGTAAGTTAAGAATCTAATTTCCTTGTCATTTTTTAAAATTTGTCTTCAAGGTAACCTTGTTTTTTCTGACTTCTGTAGTCAAAGATATATACATGTTCATTGTGTAACAGCAGAAAAAGGAAGATACTGGGACACAAAGAAAACTGAAATTATCCTATAATCCTACTCCCCCTGAATTATTTAATGAATAACCAATTGACTTCCAAAGTCTTCCTATTGTATAGATATATATGTATATATGAAACTGTTTTTTTTCCCCTTCAAAACAGAGCCTACTGGAACATTAGATGTCTGGTACATGAGACAGCACATTGACTACAATAGACAACAGATTTCTCTTTTCTGGAAGGTAAGTTTGCGGTGTCCACTTAAAATTCAGGAGAATTATAGATTTGGGTTTTTTGTTTTGTTTTTATTGAGATATAATTGACATATGAAGAGAATTACATATTTGAATGATAAGTTTCAAGGCCAGAAAAAGACCTTCTGTTTCCATAGTGGCTTTGGTGTGAGCCTTCAGAGTCTGTGTTGGAGCTCATTTTCTCAGCCAGATCCTCATGATGCTTGACTCTGTGTCATTTATTTTTCCCAAACAAGGGTGAGAACTCTGACTTCCTGCCTCCACACAATCACATCTTTCCCTCACCCACCAGTCGGATCAAGGTTCCCTCCCATCCCCGAGCATGTCCACCCTTTGACCCCACTCAGTACACCTCTTCTGATTCATACAATATGCCCAACAGTGACCATGCAACCTCACTTATTCATTTGTGGGGAAATTAAAGCTGTGGATGTTTAAGAGTATGGTTTCTTGCAGATCAAAACTACAATGAGGTATCACCTCACACCAGTCAGAATGGCCATCATCAAAAAATCTACAAACAATAAATGCTGGAGAGGGTGTGGAGAAAAGGGAACCCTCTTGCACTGTTGGTGGGAATGTAAATTAATACAGCCACTATGGAGAACAGTATGGAGCTTCCTTAAAAAACTAAAAATAGAACTACCATATGACCCAGCAATCCCACTACTAGGCATATAACCTGAGAAAACCATAATTCAAAAAGAGTCATGTACCACAGTGTTCATTGCAGCTCTATTTACAATAGCCAGGACATGGAAGCAACCTAAGTGTCCATCAACAGATGAATGGATAAAGAAGATGTGGTACATATATACAATGGAATATTACTCAGCCATAAAAAGAAATGAAATTGAGTTATTTGTAGTGAGGTGGATGGACCTAGAGTCTGTCATACAGAGTGAAGTAAGTCAGAAAGAGAAAAACAAATACCGTATGCTAAACATATATATGGAATCTAAAAAAAAAGGTTCTGAAGAACCTAGGGGCAGGACAGGAATAAAGACACAGATGTAGAGAATGGACTTCAGGACACAAGGAGGGGGAAGGGTAAGCTGGGACAAAATGAGAGAATGGCATGGACATATATACACTACCAAATGTAAAATAGATAGCTAGTGGGAAGCAGCTGCATAGCACAGGGAGATCAGCTCGGTGCTTTGTGACCACCTAGAGGGGTGGGGTAGGGAGGGTAGGAGGGAGACTCAAGAGGGAGGAGATATGGGGATATATGTATATGTATAGCTGATTCACTTTGTTATGAAGCAGAAACTAACACACCACTGTAAAGCAATTATACTCCAATAACGATGTTAAAAAAAAAACCAAATGGAAAACAATATGTTTTCTATGGTCATTGAAAAGGGAAAGGATGGAAAAAATGCTGCTCTACCTCAGGAATACTAATAATAGTAGAAAATAATAGGAATAGGAAAAGGAAGCAGCCTTTACGAATAGTAGCAAAACAGTAGTAAACTGAACAACCTTCCAGAAAACAATGAGGCCTAATGTTATTACAAAATGTAAAAGTTTTACAGAGTACTGAAAGCTGGCATTATCATTTCACTTAATCCTTACAAAAACTCTAAGAGGTACATACTGGTATCCCCACTAACACATGAAAACACTGAGAGTCCAAGAAAGGAGGTTCTTCTCAAAGTCACCCACCTACTAAGTGCAGAGCTGGGACTAAAACCCATCCAGAGCTCTTTCTGCTACAGCATGACTCATCTTTGTCCAAAAAAATACTATTTGAATTGAGCTACTGATTGGCTTGTTCATAAGAAGAGGTTTTATTTCCCAAAACTTACATCCCTTTTACGACAGTTCTTCTAGTTAAGGGCAAATAAACAGTTTTGGAATTATGAAGCTGATGAGCATGAAACCAGAAGTCAGACTAATAAAGTCCTCTGGTGGGGTTAGCTTGATAGATTTTGATAATTGCAATCTTCTTCGGTTTTAAGAAATGAGCTCTTGCTCCCTCTTTCCCTTTCTCTCTCTCACACACACACACAAAATGTCTGGCATAAGAGGAGTCTACTATAAATAGCTTGGTGAGTCATAATCAAGTTCTTCCCTTCGAAACTAAAACTGCAGCTTAAAATTTATCTTAAAATAAAACATTGTTAATAGCAAGATTATTCCTAAAGCAAGGCATTTAGAGCAGCCATGATTTGTAAATAGTATAGAAGAACCCAGCTCAATTCCTGGCTATTGGTTTTCGTTTTCAGAAGTAAGCGACTGGTTAAAACGAATATTCTTCCTCCCATAAAGATTCCCTCTTCCCAAAATGTGCTTTACAGTTATCGGAAAAGATACTCTGTTCTGGTCCCATTTCACTCCTCTCTGCTCTAGGGTATCTCTCGGTAGAATGAGGGTAATGAGCCTGGTACCTGCAGAGCTGACAAGGCCGTTGTAGGGCCCAGTCAATGAGAAGACACAAACGCAGAAAAATCACGGGGGCCACCAAGGAAAAATTAAATGATACTGCATCATGATTTTTATCTTAACAGGGTAAGCAACGTGCCTGGTGCTATATCTGTGTATACTGTCACAGAGAGAATTTAGAACAGGCACGAGCAGGGTACCCTGAAACCAACGTCAGAGCAAAGTCAAAATAACTATTTGTTAGCCAACAGGTAATGCTTAGCAAGCTTGCGTATGCAAACTCCTCTCTGCTACTCATCTTGATCCTGTCGCTCTTCCTCACGAAGCTTAGATTCTAAAATGAAGCCTTGAAATTCAAAGAGGCTTTAAAGCACTTCTAGTCCACGCTTTCTCTCATAAACATTGCTCCCAGCCCAGCCAGGACGGACAGATATCTGGGACCTTCTGGGACAGGGAGAATCGCTTTGGAGGAAGCCTATGCCTCGATGGCATCTCTTATTGAGAAGTTAGAAAATCTTTCCTTTTGTGGAGCCAGAATTGTGGGCCCAAGAAGGATGCTTTGGACTGGAATCGATTTGAATAAGAAACCAAAAATGTAAATACTAGAAGCTTCTATAACCTTGTGCCAGATGGTAGTCATGACAGGGCACCTTCAAAACCTTCAATGATTGTCCAGCCTGAGAAAGGAAAGTTGGACCCAGTCTTCAGTTTTATAGGGTCATTACAGGATTTAGTCCTTCTCTGTCGAATCCTGGGCTTCTTCAATTGCCTCTCCACCCACCTGGGAGAGGTAATTAAACCCCGGCTGGAGTTGCTGAGATGAGCAGTCCTGCTCTGGACCCCAGAACCACGAATCCCAGACCTCTAGAGCCAAAGGGCATTTAAGCAGCATGCAGTTCTAACACTCGTTTTACAAACACGGAAACTGAGGTCTAGGGAGGGGAAGTGATTTCCCATGAGAGGATTCCATGATGTGGTGCTTGTGCTGGAAGCCTTTCCTGGGCGGAAATACTGCCCTCTGGAACCACCCCTCTCCCACTCATCCGCCTGGGGATTCCTCTTGCCCCCCTTGGGCAGGCTTGGGAGTCTCACGCACCTGGCTGTGCTGTGACACAAGGAACTCATCTAAACCTCAGGCTAGAAAGAAACACTGTAGCCGGATCAAGTGCTTTGTGGTGGGGCCTCAGTCAGACCACACTGGGGAAAGGAAGCAAAGACGTGTGTGGTGGCTGATTTTTTTTTTTTCACTTTGATCAATACTGGGAAACCAGATAAGGGGGACACCCCAGCACTGCAAAGGGGAATT
The DNA here is from genome assembly GCF_003031525.2 of Neophocaena asiaeorientalis asiaeorientalis. Lineage (NCBI taxonomy): Eukaryota > Metazoa > Chordata > Mammalia > Artiodactyla > Phocoenidae > Neophocaena > Neophocaena asiaeorientalis. Next base: position 759,844 of record NW_020185328.1, read on the forward strand.
TGGGGCTTTGGCACTAGAGGAAGCCCCAAGTAAAACCCCAGCAGCCTGTGAACACAGAGAGAACACGTTTCTCTTGCAGATAGGGAGAAGTGAGATGACCTTTCGTTTTTGTAGGATGTTTACACTAGGGGAGAACAGCTTGGTGCTGAATGGGTACAGCCCCGGTGTGTGTGGAGGGAGTTGAGGATGTGTGAATGTGCGTGTCTGGAGTGGTGTGTGTGCGTGTGTGTTGTATATGTGAGTGAGTGCACATGTGTGTGAATGCGTGGGAGTTTTGTATGCGTGGGAGGGATGTGAGTGTGTGGGTGTGTATATGTGAGTACGTGTGTGAGTGTGCGGGCATGTATGTTATGCATGTATGTGTCTTAGTATAATAAAATACCACAGACTAGGGGCTTATAAATAACAGAGATCAATTTCTCACAGTTCTGGAGGCTGGAAGTCTGAGATCCAGCTGCCAGCATGGTTGGGTGAGGGCCCTCTTCTGTGTTGCAGACTTCTGTTTTATCCTCACGTGGTGGAAGGGGCTAGACGGCATTCTGGGGTCTCTTAGAGAGTGCTAATCCCACCCATGGGGGCTCCACCCTCAGGGCCTAATCAACTTGCAGAGGCCCCACCTCCTGACACCATCACATTAGGTGTTAAGTTCCAACATGTGAATCACCCTCCTCAGTGAGTGTGGGATACGTGTGGGTATAAGCGTGGGTGTATATGTGTGGGTGTTTGAGTGTGAATGTGTATGAATGTATCTATATGCGTGTGTATTTATGAAGGTGGGTGTGCGAATATGTTGAGGGTAAAGGAGACCTTTGATGTTCTGGTTCCCACATAGTTACTCATTTTCCCACACCTTGGTTTCTCCGAAAAACTCCATTTCCTCAAAAATATCCTGTACTATTTTTTTGCCATAGTTGCTTTTTAAAAATTTTTTATTTTTAAATTTTTGGCCACACCACGTAGCTTGCAGGATCTTAGTTCCCCAACCAGGGATCGAACCCATGCCCCCGGCAGTGCAAGCCAGAGTCGTAACCACTGGACCGCCAGGGAGGTCCCCATAGTTGCTTTTAAGAGAAAAAATACTTTCTATGTTGAAGCCAAAAAGTAGAACCTAATCTATGAATCAAGCAAAAACACCTGGGTGTTGTTAAAACAGTAAATGCAATAACAGGTAGAAACTGTTGCTGTGTTACCAACAGCCTCAGTGTTGCGTTAGAGCCCTTTAAGGGGTGGGGGGAGGAGTGTCACCAATTCTTTCCCTCAGATTCCCTCTATCATCTCCTTCTGCACAAACTTTCATACCGTTTCCTTTGCTTTGACAAAGCATTTCAATCCATGATTCCAGCACACTTTTCCTTCAGTTAATACAGCTTCTATCCTTTAAGAAGAAAGTCACCTCGAATATATATGGGGATGATGTATGAAAAGCTATGACGATGGGTTAAAGCCACATTAACCTTTCCAATTTCCTCTGTAAATTTCTTCAGCGTCCTCTCACTGTCTCGATCATAGCAAGTCACAAACTTTCTGAAATGGTGGTTTGGGCCATGGGTCTGGAAGAGAAATACCTGTGTGCAGATGGAGCTGAATTCACTCCTTCATTCACTCACTCATTCATTTATTCATTCAAGCAAACACATACATGAAAACCCCTCTTTAGGCCTAGAGCCCGTGCTGCATGTGGGGATATGGAAGTGAACAAGCCAGGTCCAGGCTCCATGCCCTTGAGCTCACAGTCCAGCAGGAGGACAGAAATAGCAAGGAGGTGGTGAGGGCCCTCAGGTTCAAGGAGGGGTTCAAGGTTCGGCTGGGGGGGATGATGGCCAGGCAGGGGAAGGAGTGAGGAGTCAGAGAGGACCTTTCAGAATGTAATACTGCAGATTTCAGCATCGTCCATTCTCCATGCAGCTGACTAACTTTGTGAACCATAGAACAAAGTGGAGCTCAGGCAATGAGCGAGTCACTGCAGTTAAAAGATGGAGCATCAGAAGGACAAAGGGCATAGGAGAGTCTACACATCGAAAGATAGGCCTGACAGTCAGAATCCCACGTGAGTTTCTGCTTTTTAGTTTCTTAATTGGTTGGAAGGATTTCGAGGTGTGGGTAAAGTGAGTCCACAGTCGAGTTGCTGAGGGTTAAATAGGGTGAAGTTTTTGTTTGTTAGCTTGTTTTTTTAAACAATTTTAAGGATAAAATCTTTTGGAATAGTTTAAATCTTTAGAAAATATCACGTATAAACTTCCCCTTAAATTGTTAGTATTGATTCTGTCCAGGTGTTATTAAAGTTTTCTGACCCTAAAAAAAAAGAGAGAAGTTAATACTGGAGCTCCCCAGAAGAACAAGTTAGTCAGGACAAGGGTGGGAGAACATTTGACAGGAGAACCCCTGGGGACACGACTTCGGCTTGAAGGATCACATTAGTGAAGTGCTATCCCATAGAAATATAAAGCAGGCCACGGATGCAAGCCACATGCATAATTTAAAACTTTCTTGTAGGGCTTCCCTGGTGGCGCAGTGGTTGGGAGTCCGCCTGCCGATGCGAGGGACGCGGGTTCGTGCCCCGGTTCCTGGAAGATCCCACATGCCGCGGAGCGGCTGGGCCCGTGAGCCATGGCCGCTGAGCCTGTGCTCTGCAACGGGAGGGGCCACAACGGTGAGAGGCCCGCGTACAGCCAAAAAAAAAAAAGAAAAAAAAAAAACTTTCTTGTAGCCACATTTTAGAAAGTAAAAAGAAACGGGGACAGTTTTAATAATACATTTTACTTACAGATATATTTGGAATGTTATCATTTCAACATGTAATTGATTTAAAAAATATGAATGAGCTATTTTACATTCTTTTTTTCCTACTATGTCTTTGACAACTGGTGTGTCTACTAAGTGCCAGTATGGCACAGTGGCCAGGGGCTCACCCTCTAGATAGCAGCCCGTCTCAGGTCAGGAGAGCCCCATTTTGAAGGCTGCAGAGCTCCCTCCTGTAGTGGACAACAGCCAGTCTCCTGAGCCTTAACAAGCAAGATAGAAGAGGGATAGGGAATCTTTTGGTTCCAAAGGTGGGGAAAAAACTGGGTGTTTTATATTCACTTGTTCAATGAAGTAATTCATTTGGATAAACAGCTACCCTCGAACCATAGAAGTCAAGAAGAAAGAGAAAAGAGCCAGCCCCATACACCAGTTTACAGCACAGCCTCAGACTGTTGAGACCAGAAGCAGCTTATTCAGTACATTCACTTGGTCTCTTTCTCCCTGTCTTTGTCTTTGGTGAAAGAAGAATATTCCAACCTGTATCACATTGCACTGAAGGGATGAATTCTTTGGCCTCCTCATATGAAAGGGATTCAGTAAAAGTAGAAAGTATTATTTGTAACCTGGTTTATATTGATGGAGGACAAAGGTCTATTGTAAATCCCCAGGGAAGATTGGCTGCCAGGAGCCTGAGGCCCTTATATAATTATAGGAGGTATCCAGCCTCAGAATCAATGTTTAAATACAAAAGCAGCAGATGGGAAGATTAGTTTTGCTGCAGTACTCAACTCTCTCTCCTTCCCTTTCCCAACCCTGTCTCATCACAGGCTGGCACAGCATTTCTGGAGATATTTTCAGACAGAACAGGTTGCTTTCTCTTGCTTACTAGTCACACATACTGTACCAGATGCAATGCAGGGAATTTGGGTTGGATAGCAGAATGTGGTCAGTGACAAAGATAAGAGTAAGTAGCAGAGAATTAACAGAAGATAGAAAACAGAGATGGAAGGGGAGTTAAAGCTTTGCTCTTAAAACGTTTCCATTATTTTGCTGTTTTCTAGCTGTAAAACAAAATAGACATCATTATGCCCGGGTAACGACCAGGAGGTATGACTATCAATTAAATCAGTTCAGAGTAGCAGGACACCTGGGGGATGCCTACTACGTGCCAGCATGCCAGCAGTTAAGACTTTATTCTCCAGATAGAGCAGCTGTGCTAGCTGGGTTCAAGCTCCAGCTTTACCACTTACTTCGTGTTCTTGAGCAAGGCGCTTAAACTCTCTGTGCCTTACTTGCCGCATGAGTACCGTGCAGATAATAAAAGTATATATAACATGAGGTTGGTATGAAAATAAGAATTGTGAAAAGTGTTTGCCAGGTCATTCTTAGGAGGCGGACACTGGTCATGACACTGAGGATGCAAAGACAAACTGACAGGCTAGTGGGGAGACAGATCCACAGATGGAAATTTCCAGTACAGTGATTTTTAAAACTTCCAGGTGAGGATTGTCTTCACTTTGGACTGGGGTTGCTGAAGGCAGTCATAAGTTCTGAAGTCAAGGTACCCAGACTTAAACCCACAAATTGCATATACTTTGTAATCAACTGTATGACATTGGTGAAACTTCCATAGAGAGCTGTGGTATAAGCCAGGTCAAGATTAATAGAAGATTAATAGAAGAGCCATATAAGTATGATGGGAAAAGTGCCAATTATGTTGATTTTTATATTAGAGTTAAGTGAGAGAAGAGTACCCACCAAGTGTCTTCATATCTCTCATGCACCAAACACTCTTTTGAAACAGTTTACTTCCCTTAGCTCATTGAATCCTCCAATAAGCCTACTATGCTGCATATAGAATTATCCTCATTTTACAGATGAGGAAATTGAGGCTCAGAGAGGTGAAATAACTTGCCCAAGGTCATGTGGCTGCTAGGTGGTGGAGCAGAAAAGCAAAAGATCTTCCCGAATAACAAGAACCAAGTCAGCAGTGTTCCAAAACCAAAAAAAACCAAAAAACTCTTCACAGATAAAGCTGTGACTAATAGTGTTCAAACTGCCCAGCTTTCCAAGGGGTCTTGATTACAGACTCTCTTCTCTGATACAGGCTAAGCTCTAACAGTTTTTTAAAAGTTATTATTTGCATCAGGAAAAGTTCAGAAGTAAAATATTACTTTATTATAAGTACAGTAGTTTTTTTGAAGTCTTAAGAGGAAATGATTTATCAATTCACAGAAACACCTTTCCTATAATATACTTCAAAACACAAACGGGGCACGCATTCACAAATGCATCAGACTTTGTCCTTTCTTGGATTACATTCACCAAGTTATTTTTGATGCTGAAAGCCTTTTCAGGCAGCAGAATTCTTATAATGGTTTATGAGGGAGCTGTTCACTCTTTGCTTCTCAGACAAAGCGAAGTCAGAAAGGCTACACTCACTAAGTTTAGATCATTTTCCACAGGACAGAGCAGAAAGAAGACTGAAGGGAGAGAGGCAGTGGACAGCTTTTCCTTTTTAGTGTATTCTTACCAGTAGGAGAGGGTGACAAAAACAGTAGGACCACTGGCTTGAAACCCACTCTCAGCACTGCCCAAGAAGGGACAAGAAGTACCCTTGAGATGCTCCTAGGGACCCCAGACTCCGTCTGGATATCGCCCTCCTCTCTCATATCCACCAGGGGGCGCACTAAAATCTCGCATTACTTTTCTGTAGGGACTTTTTTTTTTTTTATTAATTTTTTTTTTTCTTTTTTTTTTGCGGTACGCGGGCCTCTCGCTGCTGTGGCCTCTCCCGTTGCGGAGCACAGGCTCCAGACGCACAGGCTCAGCGGCCATGGCTCACGGGCCCAGCCGCTCCGCGGCATGTGGGATCTTCCCAGATCAGGGCACGAACCCGTGTCCCCTGCATCGGCAGGCGGGCTCTCAACCACTGAGCCACCAGGGAAGCCCTAATTAATTTTTTTTTAACATCTTTATTGGAGTATAATTGCTTTACAATGGTGTGTTAGTTTCTGCTTTATAACAAAGTGAATCAGCTATACATATACATATGTTCCCATATCTCTTCCCTCTTGCATCTCCCTCCCTCCCGCCCTCCCTATCCCACCCTTCTAGCTGGTCACAAAGCGCCAAGCTGATCTCCCTGTGCTATGCGGCTGCTGCCCACTAGCTATCTATTTTACATTTGGTAGTGTATACATGTCCATGCCACTCTCTCACTTCGTCCCAACTTACTGTTCCCCTCTCCGTGTCCTCAAGTCTGTTCTCTAAGTCTGCGTCTTTATTCCTGTCCTGCCCCTAGGCTCTTCAGAATTTTTTTTTTTTTTTTTTTTTTTTTTTAGATTTGTAGGGACTTCTTGAGTCAGTTTCTTAACCTCTCTAAGCTTTAGCACCCTCATCAGAATGAGGAGTTATAAGGAATAAATATGACAGGATGTAGAGCTTCTGACTCATGGTATGGCCCAATAAATGATAGATTCCCCCTTCTCACCCACCCAAATAAACAAACACTAGAGTAAAAATAAATTTATCTGAGAAGACCCAGTTGGCTCCTCAGGCCAAGGTTTTTCTCGATTCAGAGCTTCTCTCCTTCTGACTCAGGGCTCGTTGGCTCTGGAAAAAAAGAATTCTGGATCTCCACTCTCCCCAAATTGCTGACCTCTTGCCCACTGTTGATGTTCCAGTTTCTTTGCAACTCTGGGCCAGAAGGGTGAATGGGGATCCAACTATGCAACATGGCGCTCGTACTCACCAGTTCATTGTCTCACGCTTGCCGTTAGAGGGAGCAGTGAGTCAGAGTGGAGGGGTCATGAATCCAGAAGTCAGGAGCCCTGGATTCCACTCTCAGCCCCTCTATCTGTCCCTTGAGTGGCCTTAAGCAAGTCATCTCTTGTCCCCAGGGCTTAGTTTCCCCGTTGATAAAATGAAACACTGAATTCATTGTTAATCTGTAGAACCCCTTCCTGTTCTGTTGTTCTGGGATGATAGTCCATTCCCTCAGGGCCAGGTGTCATCAAGGGGTAATGCATTATATACATGATTCGCAAACTTGATGTTACTGGGGGTTTTTTAACCAACCTAATCACACTCTTTTTAGTTGCTTCAGGAGACTGAGTGCCCCTCCAGCTAAATACCTGTTTTCCCACTGGCTCATTGAACTCATTGAATCTTTTATTCTATGGACCCTGCTGGACAAGTTAGACCCATTTTCCAGTTTGGTTAAGGAGACCAGTTATCTGAGAGATGTTTATCACCAAACTGGAGCTTGACATTTTATACAAGCATAACTCAAGGGTTACCATATTTATTTGTCTAACTCCTTGGCCCCATCCTCACCTTCTCACTGATATTTGCAACTCAAAACTAATGCAAAGTGAGTCCAAGCCCTTCCCTGCCCTCCGGGAACATTTACTCATCTTTCCAACCCACACCTCTGTTTACTACATCACTGGGATCAGCTGGATTTCCACAGCGGTCTCTAGGTAGGTTCATTGGATCCAAGAGGACTTGACGTTTCCTCCCTTCTGTCAGCACTCTACCGCTGGATTGCATGAGATTGCTGAGGTGTCTGTGAACGATAATGAGCGCGTGGTAATGCAGGCTGTTTCCCTATTGCCCCTTGGATTCCTGGCAAGAATGGGGAGTTTTGTGAGCCCAGTTAACTCTTGGGGAGTGCCTTTGGGTGGGGTGCCTGGGATAGGGGTGACAGTCCTCCCTCTGGAGCTGCACAAGGGACAGGGAGGGAAGAATGGAGTGAGAGAGAGCTGAGGGAATGGTCTTCCCTAGCCAGCTTTTGCTTTAATTTATCTTGTTTTTTCTCCTATGACAAAGGGCATGTTTATTAATAACAGTTCAGAACATCACAATGTCAAAAGCACTCACTTGTTTTAATGCACACCATGGGCCTATGAGATCAGCTGTGATGGACGTTTGCAGCGCTAACTTTCTTGGTTCTTGCCAGGACAACAGGATGTCTTCTAGGGAATGGCTGAACGTGCGCCCAAAAATGCCCCCAACAACATGGCATTCACCCAGTGTGTTGACCATGGTTTATGATCCAGTCTTGGGCCTTGTGGATCCAGAAGGGTACCTAGGGCATGATCTGCATTATTCAAGCTCCTAGAGCCTGAAATATAGAAAGCTGCATGTTCATGCATTAATTTATAGTGAGAATTGCAGCTGTTGGGCCAACCAGAAGGCTTGAGTCAGCAGATAGGAACATCCTCTCCCAGCGTGCTAATTATTTCAGAAGCCAAATTATAATCAGAAGGCCAATTTTTTCACTTTAAGTGAAAAATACAAATTTTAAGTGAACCAGATGTTCACATTAGCCCAGCCTCTCCTGACAGATAAATGATGATAAATGACATAGGAAACCAAATTATTAAAAGATTGCTTAGGGAGCAGAGAACCAGAGAAAGGGGCATTTGCCAATTCTAAGGTGTGTCTTTCAGCGGCTTGAGGCCACCCCACACCCCATGGAAGGAAGAGCCTTGTCAAGAAAACTGTGATGCTTAAGTCTGGTGAGCAATGCCTTTCTCTCCCTGCACTAGGCATGGACAGGCACTGCCAACACAGGCCTTGGCAACTCCCCATTTCCAATGCTTCTGTTTCCCATGGTCCTTGTCCAAACAGGGTTACAGTACAAATAATTAGTTTTCTGCTTACTTTCTGGGATTGTTCCCAAGCCATCTCAACTGGAATTCTTGCAGTTCCAAAACTTGTTAGTCACACATTTATAAACAGTGTCTTAGTTTCCTAGCACAGATGGCTAATCCAATTCACTAAGTATGGATTTTACTAGTTTAGCTCTTAAGAAGCTTGTTTTTGATTTCAGGAGCAGCATTTCACTTTCTATGTAAAAATATATACGTGTGTGTGTTTCACAAATTCGGAAATGGAGACTCAGAGGGTCTGAATGCCTTGCCCAGGGTCACACAGCTGGTGATTGGTAGAGCTGGAACTCAAACCCAGATCTTCTGAGTCCAGATCCCTCACTTGTTCCACTGAATGTAATTGAGTTTTCTCCTATTAGGAAGTGTCACTTTGAAGCAAGAAAGGAAAATCAATATGTTTTTAAGAATTAGCTTTAAAAAATGTTAACTGATTTCTTTTTCTAAGTGGCGGGGCTGGATGGAGACATGAAAGTGTGCAATGGAGGAGATGAGATGTAAATAAAAAGGTCACTCCAGTGTAGCCACCTGCTGCTGGCAGTCATGAGGTCCTAGTATAGAGCATCCAGTGACCTTGTCTGAGAGTACATAGTAAGGAGATGTGTTTTGTTGCAGAATCTGAGCCTATCAGAGGCAAAAGGAAAAATCCTCCACTATCAAGTGACCTTGCAGGAGGTAGCAGGGGGAAAAGCCACACTACAGAACATCACAGAACGCACCTCCTGGACCTGGGTCATTCCCAGAACTGGGAACTGGGCTGTGTCCGTGTCTGCAGCTAACTCGAAAGGCAGTTCCTTGCCCACTCATATTAACATAACAGACCTGTGTGGGGCAGGTAAGTACCAAATTTTCTTTAATATTACTTGAAGGAGATTGTTTTACTAAACTCTTATCTCCCTCAGGTCCAGCTCAGGGCCTGGTATGAGTAACACAAGAGTTTAGAATTTGGAGTCAACGGCCTTCAGAGGCCATCTGAAATTTCCATTTAGCCAGTGAGTGTCCTTGGACAAGTGAATTAACACCTCTGAGCTTCAATTTCCCCCTCTCTAAACTAGGGATTTTATTACCTGAATTACAGGTCATTGTGAGATTAAATACAGAGACTAATACATAGCAGGTACCTAATAAATACTAGTTAAGGAAATATTCATTACATTAAATTGAACGCTATTATCTGGCTCATTTTTCCAGAAGCAAGAATAATATGTGTTGTCAAGTTCTAGAAAAACCATACCTATAGTCAAAATATGTTTTAAAACCAATAGTATTAAAATGAAATTCTGGCTGTTACGGAACTATAGTACAATTTTGCTATAATACAGCTCTTTATTACACAAATTTAGATATGTATCCAGTTATCTACACTGCAAAGCTCCCAACTAGCTATACACATTTTATAGTTGCATCCCCTGAAAACTAACTTAGGATGTAAGCCCGTAATTCATCAAAAAAAATAGATATTAAAGCTGTTTCTCAAGATCTGTATAATAAAAGTATTTCAAGTCAAGATCATTGGCCTAACTTTTTCAAAAAATGCCTGATAGAATAAAGCTCTATAATTAGATCCTTCCTTAAAATTCAGTGTAACAGTTTATGCACATGGGGGTCTAGCAATTATCATTTTGAAGAAACTTCTACCAAAAATGATTATCTTATAGACACTGTCGAACCTTGGTTATATGTCATTTCAGTCATACATCTGTAAATGAAGAGGTAATATAGTAGATAAAAATACAAATAAATATTGATATAACCTTGGGTTGGCATATGAGTTATGAATCGGTCTTAGGAGTAAGAGTTGCTCTTACCAAAGGCCTGACTACAGTGACTTATTTATTCTCTTGTATAAAAGAAATTTGGAGGTGGACAGCCCAGGGTTAGTGTGACAGCTTCATAACATTGTGAGGACTCCAGGCCCCTTCCTTCTGTACCCACTGCCAAATTGACTTCCATCCACAAGATGGAAGTGGTCCAGGATGGCTGCTAGAGCTCTAGCTGTTTCCTTCTAGGCAACAGAAAAGAAGGGAGAAGCCTCAACTCTCACTCTTCAGGAGTTTTGCCCCAGGTCACACAACAACCCTTGCAGTCATTGACCCTAACTGGTCACCTGATCACACCCAACTGCAAAGAAGGCTCAGAAATACATTGTTCCCTTGCTAAAGAAGCTGAGGAGGGAGTATTTGGTAGGTAACTGGTAATCTCTGCCTCATGTGGGGAAGGCATGAAACCTGAAGGAACAGATGGATTAACTATAGGGAAAAAAATCTCAAACTTTATGCATAGTAAAGTAAAAAATTTTAAAACACCATAAATAAGGCTTTAAAATGCAAAGAGCAATTTAAGAAAAGTGTATGCTACATTCTTGGTAAAAAGATGATTGATTATCTATATATATAAGTTTTCAAATAAGAGATCATGGGATATGAACAGGCTACTCAAAACATAAATATAAAATAAAATTAATAATAAAGATATGAAATTTTTAGCCTAGTTAGCAATCAATGAGATGCAAATTTTGAAAAAACATGAGAAATCAAACCAGACCAAGAAAGAGTAAGTAGAATTAGCATAACCTATATTGGTGAGAGTGTGGGGAAAATATATCCTTGTATACTGCTGGCAGGTGTGTAAATTGGTACAACTTTCTTAAGAGAAAGTTGGCAATTGGTAACACTAACAAACTTTAAATATGAACATATCTTTTGATCAAGAAATTTTGCCATTAGAAATGTGTCCTCGGGACTTCCCTGGTGGCGCAGTGGTTAAGAATCCACCCGCCAATGCAGGGGACACAGGTTCAAGCCCTGGTCCAGCAAGATCCCACATGCTGCGGAGCAACTAAGCCTGTGCACCACAACTACCAAGCCTGCGTTCTAGAGCCCTCGAGCCACAACTGCTGAGCCTGCGTGCCACAACTACTGAAGCCCACGTGCCTAGAGCCTGTGCTCTGCAACAAGAGAAGCCACCCCAATGAGAAGACAATGCACCTCAATGAAGAGTAGCCCCCACTCAATGCACCTAGAGAAAGCCCGTGCACAGCAATAGAAACCCAATGCAACAACAACAACAACAAAAGAAATGTATCCTAGCAAATAATAAGGCATGAGCTTAAAAAAATGTAAGCACAAAAATGTTTGTTGAAATGTTTTTGAAATAATGAAACACCTCAAAGCCTAAATATTTAATAATAGAGGATGGATTGGTTAAATATATCATGACCCTCACTCACCTTAATCCCACTCCAGCATTAAAGTGATATTGTAGCTATGTTTTTATTAGCATGGAAATATGCACATAATAAGTGAAAAAGTAGGCTTTCAAAAGTAGACATGGTATGATGTCATTTAAAAAATATATTTACACAAATACACATTTTAACATAGTAAAAAAAATCTAGGAGAATGTACATGGAAATATTAACAGAAACCATATCTACAATATGGTATTACAGGTGATTTTTATATTTAAAATTTTTTTCTTCAGTGAATAAGTACTATGTATATAAGTTTTAAAGGGAATTCTGTTGGGGGAAATTGAGATCTTACCACTGTTTAGTATCCTGCTCTTGTTAAGATGTAGTATGTCAAAATACGTTACTTCTTTAAACCTCAGTGCAGATGGGTCTTGAGGATATAAGCTTCTTGAAGTTTCTGGGCCCATTCCAGCTTCTTTATTTAGATTTGGAAACAGCTTCTCAAAATGACACATTCATTATTTTAGAGTTGGCCTCTACATTATTGATTCAACAAAAATTTATTGAGATTACTATATAAGGTAACTGGAATTCACAAGAGGTAAAAAATACAGTCAAGGTCCTACAGTTATATTTTGATATTTTGTCCAGTGGGAGGGATAGACATATAAACAAGTAAACTGCAGTACAGGATAAGTGTAATATTAGAGATGTGCGCAGGGCACTCTAGGAACAGAGAAAAGCTGAAGCATGGGCTTAGGGAGGAGGCTACATGTGAACAGAAATGGAGAGACAAGATGGTGTTAGCCAGGCAAAGTAGTGCAGGTGTGCGAGCGTGAGGGTTTGCTTTAAAGTGAGATCTGAGCAGGCATGTAAGTTGAAAAGGAGAAATGTGGGGGGAAAGAGTTGAAGGGAAAGGGGAAAGGGGATCATTAATGGAATGAAGTTCCTGGGGAGCTGAACGATGATGGGATCCAATAGCAAAAAAGATGTAAGAGACACACTTCTTCCTCTCATAATGGAAGGTGTTAAATAAGGGTGAGGCTCAATAAGGAGGAACGTGGAGGGGTGGTAAAGTAGGATATTGAAACAGTTCTCTAGAACCGAGCTGTGGCTAAGAGGGTCCTACTCCCAGAAATCTCAAGAGCCTATTGTCTCTCCTAATGCCACACCTAAACCATCCAATAAGAGTAGTTGTGCACCCCAGCGAGACCTGGAGGACAGATTTGCAAACCACATGGTCCCATCCTGGAGCCCTCTTGTCTTATGCAAATTCTGCATGATCTGTAGGAATAGCGTACCATGATTTTTGTCTCCCTCTCTTTCAATATATATTCACACTACTCACGTAAATAGCTTTCCTTCTAGGAAGAGAAAAATAATGCCCCAAGAGGCAGAATTATGTTGATTTTGAGAAAGTAGGGACAACTTTATTGTAAAAGGTATATGCCACAGCATTGCATATCAAGAAGCACTAGAATGATTTTGTTGGTTTATGATGAAAATTGAATGTGTGCTAAACCCACCAGTCAACAAGTAAAACATATTTAATATTTCAGACCAGTCCCTGTGCTCAAGAATTCTTGAAACTATGGCAAGAAACAGAAAGCAGTACAGCCATAAATAGAGGCCCACACAGATGTCAGAGACTGAGGCCCCAGGAGGTGATGTAACTTGGCCAAGATCATATACACAATTAGTGGCAGAGCTGGACTGGAAAACCAAGCCACCTGTCTCTTAGGTGGGCACGTTTTCCAAATACCTTATGACTCCATAACTCTATTTAGAAGTTCTCAGTGAAAATGGAGATGGGAAGTCGAATGATAGAGGCTAAAGGAATAATTTGAAAGGTGTCAGAGAGGTGAGTTGTTAGCAGAGTTCTAAAGGAGAGAGCATGCCCTGGCAAACATGATGGAGAGGAAATTCAGGCTGTTTCCTGCCAAGTGTGGTGACTCAGAGGCTAGGCAATGCCAGGTTGATTTACTTAGCTAACTGCAAAGAGAGCAGTGGTTAGAAAGGCTCTTTGGCTATTTTAGCCCATCATCTGGCAAAGGGTCTTGCAAACCCTAGGTGCTCAATACATATTACTGAATGAATACATTTTATTCTCCAAAACAAAACAAAACAAAAGCAAACTTGTGACAGCCAGAAAATAAGATACCAAGGCAAATGAAGATAAAGAACCAGGGCTGGGGAATTCGAGTTCCTGGCAAGGGAGCTAACACACAGGTTCCAGGCTCTCACCACCAAACCTTCCCTGAAGATAACCACAGGAGAGACAGAACAGAATGGCTGAGTGCCTGTGGATGGGTAATAGTGATGAAGGGGGAGGGCTGAGGTAGCACTTGCTGGTTGCACTCCTTTTTCTTCCCCTTGTTGCCCTGAGATGTCCATCTCCTGGGCATTTTTACTATGGGCAGGAAAGTCTGGAGGGCAGGGCAGAGTAACTTCAAGGAAGCCCTGGAACCTGACAAAGAGTGCCTGAGATTTTATTCTGCCACCCATCCCATGGCCTGGCAATTATAAAAGAGAATAACAGCCCTACCCCCCATGAAGAGCAGTGCCATCCACAGAGACATGGGTAGGTTCTGGAGCTGCCAGGTACACCTACGGGGAACAGGAGACAGGCAGAGCTTAGGGTGAATCACTACAGGCTCCCTGGCTTTCCTCTCTGAAAAGCTCTTCCACCCCACCTAAACTTACCTGGAGGAGCATGAGCTCTGGCTAAACTTTCACTCCTCCCCCAACAGAAAAATAAAGGCCAAGGCTGCTGATCAATCCAAGAAAATAAAACATGATCCCAAAGGAGAAAATTAGTAGAAATCTGAGGGGCACAAATTCTGAGAAAGAAAGGCAGCAAATGGGACTACCTGTATGGTAGGAAGTATAACCAGCACAACAGAAAGAGCAAGAGTTTAGAATGAGCATAATAAGTATCCTTAGAAAGATAAGAGAGGATGCTAGGAACATAAATCAGAAATAGGTGGTTGTGGAAAAGGCCCAAATAGAGATTCAGTATGGAAAGTTCAGTTGTTGAAATAATGAACTCACCCAATGGGTTGGATTGCAGAAAGGACTCATCTGAAGATTGAAAGAGTACATGGAAGATTGGATGAGAAACTCTTTGAAAAGTCATCAAAAGGGGAAAAGAATTTGAAAAATGAGAAGACTTAAAACACTGAAAGAATAAAAAGAAAAGTAATGACAACCACCTAAAAGGAGTCCCAATAAGAGAAAAAAAGTAAATGAAAGGAATAAAGTATTCTAAAATATTTATCAAGAATCTTATAGAACGTACTACTCTGATGCAGGATGTCAATAGTGGGGGAGGTGATGTGTGTATGGGGGCAGCGGTGTGTGGAAAATCTCTGTGCCTCCCACTCAATTTTGCCATGAACTTAAGACAGCTTTAAAAAATAAAGTCTATTAAAAAAGAAATAAGAGGAGAAAAGAATATGAGTGCAGAATGATCAAGCAGGTGTTGCTCCCAAAAATACAAAGATAGATCAGTATCAGAAAAATGCATCATTGTAACTCATTACTTTAATACTGAAAGAGAAAAAAAAGGATATGTTCTTAACAGATGTAGAAAAGTATTCAGTAAAACAAAGTTTTTAGTAAATAAATAGTTTTTTTTGTTGGTGGTGGTGGGTTTTTTTTGCGGTACGCGGGCCTTTCACTGCTGTGGCCTCTCCCGTTGTGGAGCACAGGCTCCGGACGTGCAGGCTCAGCAGCCATGGCTCACAGGCCTAGCCGTTCCGCGGCATGTGGGATCTTCCCGGACCGGGGCACAAACCCATGTCCCCTGCATCGGCAGGCAGATTCTCAACCACTTCGCCACCAGGGAAGCCCAAATAAATTGTATTTTATAAAAATAAAATCTATTTGAAAGCTATGAATAAAAGAAAACTTTTTAGCTTTGCTAAGACTTTCTACCAA
Organism: Neophocaena asiaeorientalis asiaeorientalis; assembly: GCF_003031525.2. Taxonomy (NCBI): domain Eukaryota; kingdom Metazoa; phylum Chordata; class Mammalia; order Artiodactyla; family Phocoenidae; genus Neophocaena; species Neophocaena asiaeorientalis. The sequence goes on from NW_020185328.1 coordinate 775,393, forward strand.
AAACATGCAGCAAGCATCATCGTAATTAAGATATGTAGGAACATTCTCTGTAAAATTACAATATAAAAGCAAAAAAAAAAGCATAAGATTTAATTCAAAGATTGAAGAGAAAAGATATTTGAAGTGTACAGCTAATAAGATTATTACATGGAAATTTTAACAAGGGCAATAGACAAATTATTAGAACTAATTAGAGAGTTTAGCAGGTCTGCCAGAATAAGAATAACATACACAAATTAATACTGGAGAAAGCAGTAGAAAATAAGATGCCATTTAAATTGCAAACTAATAGTATAAAGTGTCTAGTAATTAACCTAAAAAAGAATGCATTAAACTTTAAGGACGAATTTTTGAAATTCCATTAAAAGATATAAAAGGAGACCTAAATAATTTCAAATAGACAGCATATTTATAAATGGGACAATTTAATGTTGTCTAAATTGAGCTATAAATTTAATATAATTCCAATAAAAGTACCAGCTGAAATTTTTGAGGACTCTGATAAACTGATTCTAAAAGCTATATGGAAGGATAAAGTTTCTTGAATACCCAAGACCACTTTGAAAAAAGAAGAGCAAAATGAGGAGGGACTTTAACCACCAGAGAGTCAGGTGTCACAGAGCCTCGTAATGTAACCAGTGTGTTCTGGTGAAGAAGCTGACCTAGACACAAACCCATGAATGTGTGGAACTTGGTGTGGGACAGGGATGAAACCACATTTGGAAAAATGGACTCACTGTGTGGAAAAAATAATAAAGTTTATTCCCTTAAAAAAATATACGCTTTACCTAGATTTGGATTAAAAACCTAAATGTGAAAGGTAAAACCAAAAGCCAATGGGTGGAAATGTAGTTTAGTATCTTTGTGACCCCAGAATGAAAGGATTTCATAAACAAGACTCAAAATACACAAACTGTGGATAAATTTACCCACATCAAAGTATGTTTGTGCAACAAACACATCATGAAGTTTTCAGAGATTGAAAGACTGGAGTGAGATATATTTGGTGTTGAAAACTAACAAGCGATTAATATCTAGAATATAAAAGCTATTTCTGCAAGTCAGGAAGAAGACAGGAAACACAACAGAAAAAATGAGTGAAGTATGAGAAGGGGAAAGTCACACAGCTAGTAATATGGGAAGAGAAGCTCAGCCTCATAAGAAATCAGAAAATGAAAATAAAACCACAATTAAATACCACCTCACATGTACCAGATTGGCAAAATGAGAAAGTCAGAAAATACCAAGTGCTGGTGGGGAAATGAGAACTTCTTATGCTTTTCTTGTTGGAGTGTCAACTGACTATTTTAGAGATCACCCTGGCTGTATTTAGTGAAATAGGTGAATTTAGTCTATAATCAAGAAATTCTGTGCATTTAGAGAGAGAGAGAGAGAGTCAGTTTTTTTTTAATTGGAGTATAAAATAAATGCAGAGGAAATAGGCAAACTACCTGAAAAAGAATTCAGAGTAATGATAGTAAAGATGATCCAAAATCTTGGAAATAAAATAGAGAAAATACAAGAAACATTTAACGAGGACCTAGAAGAACTAAAGAGCAAACGAACAGTAATGAACAACACAATAACTGAAATTAAAAATACTCTAGAAGGAATCAATAGCAGAATAACTGAAGCAGAAGAACGAATAAGTGAGCTGGAAGATAGAATGGTGGAAATAACTGCCACAGAGCAGAATAAAGAAAAAAGAATGAAAAGAATTGAGGACAGTCTCAGAGACCTCTGGGACAATACTAGGCACACCAATATTCGAATTATAGGCATCCCAGAAGACAAAGAAAAAAAGAAAGGGTCTGAGAAAATATTTGAAGAGATTATAGTTGAAAACTTCCCCAACATGGGAAAGGAAATAGTTCATCAAGTCCAGGAAGCGCAGAGAGTCCCATACAGGATAAACCCAGAGAGAAACATGCCGAGACACATAGTCAAACTAACAAAAATTAAAGACAAAGAAAAAATATTAAAAGCAGCAAGGGAAAAGCAACAAATAACATAAAAGGGAATCCCCATAAGGTTAACAGCTGATCTTTCAACAGAAGTTCTACAGGCCAGAAGAGAGTGGCAAAATATGTTTAAAGTGATGAAAGGGAAAAACCTACAACCAAGATTACTCTACCCCACAAGGATGTCATTCAGATTCGACAGAGAAATCAAAAGCTTCACAGACAAGCAAAAGTTAAGAGAATTCAGCACCACCAAACCAACTTTACAACAAATGCTAAAGGAACTTCTCTAGGCAGGAAACACAAGAGAAAGAAAAGACTTGTAAAAACAAACCCAAAACAAGAAAATGGTAATAGTAAAATACATATCAATAGTTACCTTAAGTGTAAATGGATTAAATGCCTCAAACAAAAGACACAGACTGGCTGAATGGATACAAAACCCATATATGTGCTGTCTACAAGAGACCCACTTCAGACCTAGGGACACATACAGACTGAAAGTGAGGGTATGAAAAAAGATATTCCATGCCAATGGAAATCAAAAGAAAGCTGGAGTAGCAATACTCATATCAGACAAAATAGACTTTAAAATAAAGACAATTACAAGAGACAAGGAAGGACAATATATAATGATCAATGGATCAATCCAAGACAAAGATATAATAATTGTAAATATCTATGCATCCAACATAGGAGCACCTCAATACATAAGGCAAATGCTAACAGCCATAAAAGGGGAAATCAACAGTAACACAATCATAGTAGGAGACTTTAACACCCCACTTACACCAATGGACAGATCATCCAAACAGAAATAAATAAGGAAACACAAGCTTTAAATGACACATTATACCAGATGGACTTAGTTGATATTTACAGGACATTCCACCCAAAAACAACAGAATACACTTTCTTCTCAAGTGTACACAGAACATTCTCCAGGATAGATCACATCATGTGTCACAAATCAAACCTTGGTAAATTTAAGAAAATTGAAATCGTATCAAGCATCTTTTCTGACCACAACGCTATGAGACTAGATATCAATTACAGGAATAAAAACTTTTAAAATGCACACATATGGAGGCTAAACAATACGCTACTAAACAGCCAAGAGATCACTGAAGAAATCAAAGAGGAAATCAAAAAATACTGAGAAACAAGTGACAATGAAAACACGACGACCCAAAACCTATGGAATGCAGCAAAAGCAGATCTACGAGGGAAGTTTATAGCAGTACAATCTTATCTCAAGAAACAAGAAAAATCTCAAATAAACAACCTAACCTTATACCTAAAGCAATTAGAGAAAGAAGAAGAAGAAAAACAACAAAAAAACCGAAAGTTAGTAGAAGGAAAGAAATCATAAAGATCAGATCAGAAACAAATGAAAAACAAATGAAGGAAACAGTAGCAAAGATCAAGAAAACTAAAAGCTGGTTCTTTGAGAAGATGAACAAAATTGATAAACCATTAGCCAGACTCATCAAGAGAAAAAGGGAGAAGACTCAAATCAACAGAATTAGAAATGAAAAAGGAGAAGTAACAACTGACACTGAAGAAGTACAAAGGATCATGAACGATTACTACAAACAAGTATATGCCAATAAAATGGACAACATGGAAGAAATGGACAAATTCTTAGAAAAGCACAACCTTCTGAGACTGAACCAGGAAGAAATAGAAAATATAAACAGACCAATCACAAGCACTGAAATTGAAACTGTGATTTAAAATCTTCCAACAAACAAAAGCCCAGGACCAGATGGCTTCACAGGCGAATTCTATCAAACATTTAGAGAAGAGCTAACACCTATCCTTCTCAAACTCTTCCAAAATATAGCAGAGGGAGGAACACTCCCCAACTCATTCTACCAGGCCACCATCACCCTGATACCAAAACCAGACAAAGATGTCACAAAAAAAGAAAACTACAGGCCAATATCTCTGATGAACATAGATGCAAAAATCCTCATCAAAATACTAGCAAACAGAATTCAAGAGCACATTAAAAGGATCATACACCATGACCAAGTGGGGTTTATTCCAGGAATGCAAGAATTCTTCAGTATATACAACAATCAATGTGATATACCATATTAATAAACTGAAGGATAGAAACCATATGATAATCTCAATAGATGCAGAAAAAGGTTTTCACAAAATTCAACACCCATTTATAATAAAACTCTCCAGAAACTGGGCATAGAGGGAACTTACCTCAACATAATAAAGGCCATATATGACAAACCCACAGCCAACCTCGTTCTCAATGGTGAAAAACTGAAACCACTTCCACTAAGATCAGGAACAAGACAAGGTTGCCCACTCTCACCACTATTATTCAACATAGTTTTGGAAGTCCTAGCCACAGCAATCAGAGAAGAAAAAGAAATGAAAGGAATCCAAATTGGAAAAGAAGATGTAAAACTGTCACTGTTTGCAGATGACATGATACTATACATAGAGAACCCTAAAGATGCTACCAGAAAAACTAAAAATGGGCAGAAGACCTAAATAGACGTTTCTCCAAAGAAGACATACAGATTGCCAACTGACATGTGAAAAGATGCTCAACATCACTAATCATTAGAGAAATGCAAATCAAAACCACAATGAGGTATTACCTCACACCAGTCAGAATGGCCATCATCAAAAAATCTACAAACAATAAATGCTGGAGAGGATGTAGAGAAAAGGGAACCCTCCTGCACTGTTGGTGAGAATATTAATTGATACAGCCACTTTGGAGAACAGTATGAACGTTCCTTAAAAAACTAAAAATAGAACTATTATATGACCCAGCAATCCCACTACTGGGTATATACCCTGAGAAAACCATAATTCAAAGAGTCATGTACTACAGTGTTCATTGCAGCACTATTAACAATAACAAGGACTTGGAAGCAACCTAAGTGTCCATCGACAGATGAATGGATAAAGAAGATGTGGCACATGTATACAATGGAATATTACTCAGCCATAAAAAGAAATGAAATTGAGTTATTTGTAGTGAGGTGGATGGACCTAGAGTCTGTCATACAGAGTGAAGTCAGAAAGAGAAAAACAAATACCGTATGCTAACGCACATATATGGAATCTAAAAAAATGGTACTGATGAACCTAGTGGCAGGGCAGGAATAAAGATGCAGATGTAGAGAACAGACTTGAGGACACCGGAGGGGAAGGGGAAGGTGGGACAAAGTGAGAGAATAGCACTGACATCTATACACTACCAAATGTAAAATGGATAGCTAGTGGGAAGCATCTGCGTAGCACAGGGAGATCAGCTCAATGCTAGAGGGGTGGGATAGGGAGGATGGGAGGGAGGCTTAAGAGGGAGGGGATATGAAGATATATGTATACTTATAGCTGATTCACTTTGTTGTACAACAGAAACTAACGCAACATTGTAAAGCAATTATACTCCAATAAAGATATTTTTAAAAAATTTTAATAAATTGGAACCTTGATAACCATAAGTTTGTTTTCTAATCTGTGACTCAGTTTTTGCCCTGCAGATAAATTCATCTGAACAATTTTTCTAGATTCCATATATAAATGATATATGAGGGCTTCCCTGGTGGCGCAGTGGTTGAGAGTCCGCCTGCCGATGCAGGGGACATGGGTTCGTGCCCCGGTCCGGGAAGATCCCACATGCCGCGGAGCGGCTGGGCCTGTGAGCCATGGCCACTGAGCCTGCGCGTCCGGAGCCTGTGCTCCCCAACGGGAGAGGCCACAACAGTGAGAGGCCCGCGTAACGCAAAAAAAAAAAAAAAAAAGATATATGATATTTGTCTTTCTCTGTCTGACTTACTTTACTCTATATGACAATCTCTAGGTCCATCCACATTGCTGCAAATGGCATTATTTCGTTCCTCTTTATGGCTGAGTAGTATTCCGTTGTATTAATATATATGTACCACATCTTCTTTATCCATTCCTCTGTCGATGGACATTTAGGTTGCTTCCATGTCCTGGCTATTGTAAACAGTGCTGCAATGAATATCGGAAGCATTCATCCTTTCAAATCATGGTTTTCTCTGGATATATGCACAGAAGTGGGATTGCTGGGTCATATGGTAGCTCTATTTTTAGTTTTTTAATGAACCTTCATACTGTTCTCCATAGTGGCTGTACCAATTTACATTCCCACCAACAGTGTAGGAGGGTGAGAGAGACACTTTTGCACAGGCACACATGAGGACATGCTAGAGAATGTTCATTGCATCCTTGTTTGTGTTGGCAAAAAGTTGGAAGGAAGCTACTGCTTGTCACTTGGAGACTGGACAAAGACAGGGTTGAGGCAGCAGTCTGAAGGAATGAGCTGGATTTTCATATAGCAGCAGGATGGATGTATCCTGGAAACATAATGTTGAGTGAAATAAAAAGTTAGGAAATGCATTAGATTTACTCCAAACATGTTTCATGAAAATTCAACACACCAGCATAAAGCAACACTAATTCTCAAGGACACATATATATGTAAATAAACATACGGGAGGTGGATTAGAAGGATGCATATTATATTCACTAGAGCAGGTACCTTTGGGGACACAGAAATGGGAAGTGAAATGGAAGGTGAAGGGGAAAGTAATTTCATAAATAACACTACATAGGGTCCTGGCACTGATCTGAGAAGCTGGATGAACAAAATCTGTGAACCTGAAGTTCTTTAAAAGAAATCGGTTCTTGCTACAACTTTGCTGGGTTGAGTTGTTGTTTTCTATGTCTTTATCCACTGTGATTTTACTTTTACCCCTCCCCCTCTTTCCCCATAAAGGGTTGCTGGCTCCTCAACAGGTCTCAGCAAACTCAGAGGGCATGGACAACCTCATGGTGACATGGACACCTCCAGGGAAAGCTGCCACTGCTGTGCAGGAGTATGTGGTGGAATGGAGGGAACTCCATCCGGGGGCCAGCACGCAGCCCCCTCTAGGCTGGTTGTGGAGTCCCCCCTACAACCTGTCTGCTCTGATTTCAGGTACTTCATTATCCACCTTCCTTCTAGAGGGTTTCTAAGTTCACGTTTTTTGAGGAAATTGCAGGTGGGAACCCAGAGTCATGCCTTCAGTTACAGGCAGCTGCATGAGAAGAAGGATAGTGATGACCTAGAGCCCATCAGGATGCACCACTGCAGCCATAGAAGACTCACTGATTAATTAAAAACTCTAGAATTTATGGAAAACTTATGTGCCTGATACAGTGCCGTATGAGATGACTGAATAATGAACCCAACAAACATGGCTGAGAGCTAAGTAGTAGCCAGTCAGTGTGATGGACACCTTGCATTTGGGAGTTCATTTAATTTTGAGAACAGTCATGTGTAGCAAGACTTATTATACCCATTGTACAGATGAGGAAACCAGAAGATCTTTCATTTCCAATTCTGCTACTTACTAGTTGTGTGATAAATCCAGAATTATCTATATGATAATTGGTGTCTCTAGTCCTCAAATTCTGAATCTGTCAGTGGTTAAAATCAAGTGATAGAAAGTGTCTGAAAATGTATTCAAATAATTGGACAGAAGTTAATCAATGCCTTTTCTTTTTTTTTTTTACAATTTCATTTTACCCTTGGAGCAAGCACAATCTAAATTTCTGTATCATACAATATGAATTTAAATGAAAAAGAAATCTCACAAATAGTCAACCGTTCAATCCTGAGCATAAACCACATTGGACAATTGGAAAATAAGGTAGCCAAAGGCTCATTTAATCATTTTTATAAATGACTGCTGTGGTGCACATCTTCCTCCCATCAGAGTGTGACACTTGCCCTTTAGCTTTCATCATAGCAATCCCTAAATGGGGCTTGCCATTCCTGACCAGTGAAGAGAATCCTTAACCTCTTCTCTCAGAGGAGCGATCTAGTCCTAGTCACACAGCAGGCAGTTGACATTTGCCAAACAAACATTAAACGGCAAGGTCTCAGGTTTATTTTTTTTTCAAGTTCTTAATTCACAAACTCTGAAGTGTCTTACTCTGTTAGCCACAGTCAGCTTCTTATTTTTTTATTTTTATTTTTGGCTGTGTTGGGTCTTTGTTGCTGCACGCAGGCTTTCTCTAGTTGCGGCGAGCGGGGGCTACTCTTCGTTGCGGTGTGCGGGCTCCTCATTGCGGTGGCTTCTCTTGTTGCGGAGCACAGGCTCTAGGCGTGTGGGCTTCAGTAGTTGCAGCAGTGGGGCTCAGTAGTTGTGACTCGCGAGCTCTAGAGCGCAGGCTCAGTAGTTGTGGCGCACAGGCTTAGTTGCTCTGTGGCATGTGGGATCTTCCCGGACCAGGGCTCGAACCCGTGTCCCCTGCATTGGCAGGCAGATTCTTAACCCCTGCACCACCAGGGAAGCCCCACAGTCAGCTTCTAAGATTGTTTTGTGTTTAAAGTACTCACAGGCCTCCCTTACTTACCGATGAATACGTTACCAAAAACCTATTAGTAAAATTCTTCTTATTTTAATTTTCCCAAAGAGAAATGGTATTATTTGCATATCAAAGTTAGGTTAGTTAGGGCTTCCCTGGTGACGCAGTGGTTGAGATTCCGCCTGCCGATGCAGGAAGCCCTCACACAGAAACGAAGACCCAACACAGCCATAAATAAATAAATAAATAAATCATAAATAAATAAATAAAAAGAGTGCTGCCTGGATAATCCAGTGAACATCAGAGGAAAGTGAGTAAGCCATTAGGGGTCTGGAACTTTTTTTTTTTTTTGGTACACGGGCCTCTCACTGTCGTGGCCTCTCCCGTTGCAGAGCACAGGCTCCGGACGCGCAGGCTCAGCGGCCATGGCTCACGGGCAAAGCCGCTCCATGGCATGTGGGATCTTCCCGGACCAGGGCACGAACCCATGTCCCCTGCATCGGCAGGCGAACTCTCAACCACTGCGCCACCAGGGAAGCCCGGGTCTGGAACTTTTAATGTGGAAACCACTTAGCCCATAGAAGAGAATTCTGGATTGGGGCAGTGGGGGGTGGTTGATGGCTGTTACTGGCTTCGACGTGTATATAAGAAAGAGTATGTGTCCTTTGTTGTTTTGGAGAGCATAATGAAGGCCCTCTGCATAAAAATTATAAGAAGACAGATGTTAGCTCAATTTTGAGAAAGAACTTTCCTTATACTTGATGGTCTCTAATAGGACAGTTGATTGCCCCTCAAGGCAGTGTGTCCTCTGTCCCTAGAGTTGTTGCAGTAGAACCATTTTTCCTTTAGAGCTGTTGTGCCCGTCAAATCAGATGAAACAGTGGGTAGGAAAGGCATTTACTGAACTCTAAACTGCTATATAATTGTGAAAGCTTATTATAAACTGTATTAGGATTTACCCCTTTGGGATAGTTTGATCTATATAGTCCCTACAGTTCTTTCCTTTTAGAAATTCTATATTCTACACACAATGCATAAAATAGATGACAAGAGAGAATGTTTTTCATACTTAGGAAGCTAAAATGTTTCCTAAGTATGACATATTCATTTGACTAAAATGAATAATACTGGGTAAGATAACTATTAATTCAAGTTGTTCTCCCACTTGAAAACACTTGATCAACTATGAGTCTGTGTTGATGTTATGTTCTGGAAATAAACACTTAAAACTTAACTCATACTTATCATGAATTCAAAGTAACCCTCTCCAATAAGTAAGATGACTCATTGTCATCAGATCCTTACCAGTCTTTTCTCAGCATCTGGCTGGGGGCAAGTTGGGTGTTTTGGAGCAGACTACAATGAAGTCCACCTCCTGGATTATAAGTTGGTGTGGCCTAGGCTAGAAACTGTCAGTCCTGTCTTGTCTTGCTGAAAACAGTTCTGACCTTATAGAGACACTCCTTTTACAAATATGTAGACATCACAGTGTCTAGAAAACCTTCCCTGATGCCTAGCTATTTGGGCCCCTCTTCTGTATGGTCCCATCATACTTCCTCTGCGATTACTCCTCATTGCTGATCATTTAATGTTTGCCTTCTCCCAGACTTAATAGGTGAATTTAGCTTTCTGCAGAAAAACCACCTAAGAGGTGGCTTATAAATGTGAAGACAGAGCCTTTGCCCAAGGGTGCCAGGTATATGTGCATGCCTGGGGGTTTCAAGATATAAGCCTGGAAGTTGGAGCCAGACTGTAGAAAGAAATGAAAATGTTAAGAGTATGGGCTTCGGGCTTCCCTGGTGGGACAGTGGTTAGAGCCTGCCTGCCGATGCAGGGGACACGGGTTCGTGCCCTGGTCCGGGAAGATCCCACATGCCACGGAGCAGCTGGGCCCGTGAGCCATGGCCGCTGAGCCTGAGCGTCCGGAGCCTGTGCTCTGCAATGGGAGAGGCCACAGCAGTGAGAGGCCCACGTACCACAAAAACAAAACAAACAAACAACAACAAAAAAAAGAGTATGGGCTTCATCCACCAGCAGCAAAGGCTAAGGAATTTTTGAGGTAGGGAGCAGACAATGATTAGGGGATGTTCATGTAAGAATTAGCCAGTAAAACAGGAGTTCTTAAGGTCAGAACTGGGGAACAAGCTTGCCAGGGCTCTGCTCTTCATAGAAAGGAAAATGTCAGCTAAGTTATGGAGCCACATTTTCCTCCCTCCTCCCCAAAGGGTAGGCTGTTCATAAGAAGGAACCCACAGCTTCTGATGCAGCAGCTCCCCAAGGCCTCTGCCCTGAACTCACACTTTGCATGGCAAAATGCAACGAAACCATTTGCCTAATGAGCTCATCTGGAACTCCCACATGGCACGGTGGTTGGTGGGTCCCTTCCAGAACTAGCAACAGAGCAGCCAGGCACCAGCCCCTCCCAAATGAAATGATTCCATATTCCGTGTTGCCCTCGGAGCTTCTGGGTCTGGAGGCTACCCACAAAGTATCTTTGGATTACAGGACTAAGCTGATTGCAGCCTCGCTCCATTTCACTCGGTTCACGGATACGAGTTGGAACTCACCCATGGTGTGAGTTTTGATTTCCTCATGGTCCCTTCTGACGGTACTGGTTGCACGTCTGAGCTTCATATACTACCTACTTGCTGGAATATTTAAGGGACAATGGATTTTTATATAACACACACACTAGTAAATTATTTTGTGATGTAAAATTCTTCTTCCCAAAAACGAAAATGTTAAACCCTAATCAATTGTCAGTGTAGGGGACCAGACCTACCTATGGCAGGGCATTGAACAATATGGGAGAGAGTCCTTACCCTGACCACGTGAGACTACAGTTAGGTACCTAACAGAAATAATCTTTTTCCTTTAAACTTTCATTGGGAGTTTAAAGATATGTCATGGGCAGTATCTATGAGAGGGGACTTTTCTTTACAGGAAGTAGAAATCTGAGATTCATGGAAATAGGGAGTTCGGGAAGGGAAGAGTGACTTGCCAATAAACTTCATGACTGACAGAAAACTGCCAATTGTGGCACTTTAAAAACTAGGAAGGAGGGCTTCCCTGGTGGTGCAGTGGTTGAGAGGCCGCCTGCCGATGCAGGGGACACGGGTTCGTGCCCTGGTCCGGGAGGATCCCACATGCCGCGGAGCGTCTGGGCCCGTGAGCCGTGGCCGCTGATGATTGCACTGAGCACACCTGATTAGTCACGCCTGAATGTGTCATCCCATGCTACCCTGTCAGAGCCTGATAAGCATCTAGGGAATTAGAAGAGCCGTTCCGGTGCTATGTCTGCAAAACACCACCCTTACTTTTCTGTAAACAGCAAATAATTTATTTGTAAAAGTCAAAGTTTTTCCTTGAAGGTGAGTTTTGTTTCAAAAGCTGTCTGTGTGGTTTTCTTTAAATCCTTGTTTCACCCGGAGTAGCGTCTGTCTTTATGTCTTGCAGAAAACATAAAACCCTACATCTGTTATGAAATCCGTGTGCATGCACTTTCAGGGGACCAGGGAGGATGCAACTCCATCCGGGGTAACTCTAAACACAAAGGTGAGTCTTGGGACCTTTTGCCCAATTTTGCTGTAGTTTAATGGTTTGGATTTGGAGGGTGACAAAAGCCTCCTGTGTTCTACTTCACAGCACCACTGAGTGGCCCCCACATTAATGCCATCTCAGAGGAAAAAGGGAGCATTTTAATTTCATGGAATGAAATTCCAGCCCGGGAGCAAATGGGCTGCATCCTCCATTACAGGATATATTGGAAGGAACAGGACTCCAATTCCCAGCCTCAGCTTTGTGGTATGTGTGAGAAACAAAGCCAGCAGGGTCTTTCTTGTTTAGATGTTGGGAAAACACAAGGGTGTGCAAGTGCTAGCACCATACCTGGCACTTAGGAGGTGCTCCATAAATATATGTGAAATTAATTGAATGAAGAAAAATAGACATCTAAACACACACACACACACACACACAAAGTTACTGAATATGTGTTACATGCCAAGCAAATTGAAGAAATGAAGTTACTGGACGAGGCTTTCAAGGAGCTTACTCATATGGGGAGATAGCATTTCAAAAAGCAATAAGCGTGCTTTGATACTATTATATAGACCCTTGAGTCTTGCAGGAAATGCATTTGGAGAATCTTCGAATCACCACACTTGCAAATACCATCATAGCATATTATTTTCTCCTTAAATGGATAAAATGCAATTTAAGTAACTCCTTATGACCCATAATTATGCTGTAAGACTAAAGCAATTAAATTCTGGCTGGAGCATTATCTCAAATGATTTCATCACTCGTTCACCGAGCAGTTCCAAGTCACTTGCCAGATTTAATGTTCTAATCTTTGATTTACTCAGTTTTGTTTTGTTTTTCCTGGCTTGAGCTTCCCTTTAGTATTTCATAGGCAGCTGGCTTTCTTTCGGGAGCATTTATCATAAAGAAGCAACCATTTTATTCCTTCGTGAGAACTATTAGGTCCAAGAAGAATGTAACAAAGCCAGCCTGAGATGTAGGTGTCAGAGGGCTGCCTGCAGAGTGATTTTTACCTGGGAAACCTGAGGAATTGGTCCTCTCTCTTGACCTTAGATCTGCAGTACTGCTTCTCTAAAAGTTATGACTTTTAAAGCTAATTAATTTTTATTACATAAATAATACTTGTATATAGTAAGAGCATTAAAATAGTTCAAAAAGATATAAAGTGGAAATTATCCCTTCCTCCATACTTAGGCTGTTAGCAGTTCTTTGTGTGTTCGTCCAGAAAAAAACTTAATGCATACATTTGGGATAAACATCTGTATTCTGATCTGCACCTTACTTTTGCCTCTCAATAATGCATACTGAGATCTTTCCACATCAATCCATGTGGACTTTTTAACAGCTTTATAGTATTCCACTGTAGGATCTTACAATAATCAGCTTAATAATCCACCATTGTTAAATACAGCAGATCACTGAACAGAACTGCTCCCCACTGTCAGGGTCAGTTCTGAAATGCACCCCCAAAGGTGATGAATCAATTGATCTCGTCATGAGCCATTTGGAATACTTCATATGAAATTTGCTCCCCCCCAATTTTTCATTTTGACAGAATTTAAACCAAGATGCTTATTTACAACAAGATCAACATGGTTAGATGGTTCTTAAATCTGCTCTTATAGATGTTGAAGAAATTACCTACCTTTTTTGCACCAAATCTGATGAATCTAAAGTCTGTGTAAGGGTATTTTAAAATAAGTTTAAAGGGGAGAAGGTGCAGATTCAAAGCCCTGTTTTGTACCAGTTTTAGATGGTTTCCCTCTTAGCACTTACAGATGAACAAAGACCTGTTCCCTATCTTCAGAGAGCTCACGGTGCACCCAGGGAGATGGAAAAGTACACAAAATTGATATGTCAGTGCTGTAATCAAGGACTGACACCTACTATTGCATTGGGCAACCAGAAATCATTGGCAAATCCACAAGTGCCATTTCTAGAGAGTGGTAGAGGGCAGTAGGTTGAGGAGGAGGGAAAAAGAAAGCAGAGAGGCTCCACATCAGCAAAAGGAGGATGGAGTTCCGAGGCGTCTTCTGTCACGGCCCCTAACAGCACAAGCAGGGTGCAGTAGGAACACTTCGCCTGCCTGGGCAGGTGAGCGGGGTAGCCCTGGGGTCGGGCATCTGCATTCCCCAGGTGATTTGGGTACACAGCCACTCCTCTGGAAGTTTGTTGATACTGCCATGTGCACTGCTCTATGGGCACACACATTCTACTTATCACTTGGCTGTTTTTGCCAACATGAGGGCAGAAGCCATGGCAGTTAGTTCACCATTGTCTCCCCCTTACCTATAATACAGCCAAGCACCCAGTAGGTGCTTAATAAAAATAGTATTTTTTGAGTAACAAATGGGTTAATACTGCCGTGGGCTTTGTCAAACCAATGCAGATGTTTAGATAAAAGCTGATTTCCAGGCGCCATGCAGCTGTTTTGCCTGGTACCACTTGACCTTCTTACTGGTGACCTTTCAGATGATTGGCAACCATCGCATCTCCCTAAACTGGTGCCTTTGTCATTTAACCACCTTGAACCTAAAGTTTCAGATCCAAGAACAGAATGGCCTCCTTTATCTCTGCCAGAGATCACAGCCCAGACAAGGCAGCAGAACCAGTATTTCCTGCATGACTTCTTTCTTCCTTTACTCAACTCAACCTATTTGCCAACCAAACTGCTGACACCATCACCCTCCTCTTGGCTTCCCCCATAGTTTCTATTTTTATTCTTCAAATATACACATGTGCATGTATCTGCGTTTGCGTGTAAACTTTTTTGGCCCAACAGATCATTCAAACTCCTTCCCTTGTGTTCCAACGGCTCATTCACTCCTGGAGTTAAGGATGCCCTAACACAGTTGGACGACTGACTCCCTGATGCTCGCCTATGCTTTGCTGCAGCAAGATGAGCAGAAAGTCTCTCCCAAATTATTGTTTTAGTCCCCTGCCTTGGGAATAAGAGACATTTTAGTGTAATCATATAGCTGAAGTCTGTGCAAGCAATTTCATCAGGTTAAAGTAGGCTTGGGAATTTTCCACATGGTACTTTTTCTCAAAAGGATGTAAAATATAGAAATTGCTCTGATAGTCACAGCTGTTAAATGATCTGCTCAGGCCTCAGCTCCTTTGGGTGGAGTGGATGCAATAATACAGGGTTCCATCTTGCTGGTCACACATAGTAAGTAGGGGTGAGTGAGTGTAAGGGGTCTGTTTTCCCTACTAGATGGTGAACTCTTTGAGGCAGATTCTGTGCCTTGGTGCCTTGTCCAGGGCAGACACTCAATAAATATGTGTGACTGTTGAAATAAATTCAGCACACAGGGTCAAAATCTGACTTGCCCTGGGGTTTGTGAGACAGTAAATAATGTTGAGGCACAAAGTGCTGAGTTCTAGTTTCCACTTTGATCACCAGCACACACACAGGTCTGCTGAGCAAACCAGTAGGCTACACCTGTCAAAGCTCTTGCCTCGATTTTATAGCCCCCCTCAGTTTTTGAGAGGTCACTCCAAAACTCACACCCAGCAGAGCCCTGGAGGAGGAGACTGCCTATTTACTAAAGGCTACAGATATTCATATCTCTTGGAGGAAAAAAACAGCATAAACACATTGCTCAAAAACCAAAATCTTACTTGCTGAGAACCTGCAGGGGTGTTAAAAGCATAAAGAACTGACAGTCTAGCCTTGAACTACCAAAATAAATCTTAAGTACCATTGTTCTCATTTTTTAGATTTTATGTCAAATTGAAGCAGATCAATGATTAAACCCACTAAGACCAGTACCCAGAACTTACCAAAAAATAAAAAAGAAAGTCAGAATTAATAAATGTTACTAAATGTCTATTTCATTAATTGCTAAACTTAGCTTGCTTAAAAATCCCGTTGAAAATAATTTGTACATTTAATTTCCTCCCCAGGAGTTCTCAAATATACCTGATAAATGTCGGAAACATTATAGTCATAGGAAATAAAAGAAGTTAGTTACTACAGCTAAATAGTTTCAAAAGCAAAATAATAAAAATTCTTTGAAAAGATTTTACCACAGGAAAAAAATGTAATTCTTCTGATATGCTGTGAAGTGGTGCCTTCATAAATGACAGTGCCTAGGGCCTTTTAAAGTGTTAAGTATTAATGAATTAGGACTACTTTAAAGCAGCAATGTGCTTTTCTCTTTCAAATTAAATGAAGCATTAACAAATAAAAATGAGTAAGAGCCCACATTCAGATATTTCCTTTAACTTGTGCCTTAACCTTTATATTTATCTTTCTTTCAGAAATTCCCTATAGGGTCTCCCCAAATTCTCATCCCATAGACAGCCTGCGGTCCAGAGTGACATACATTCTATGGATGACAGCTCTGACAGCTGCTGGTGAAAGCCCCCAAGGAAATGAAAGAGAATTTTGTCTGCAAGGTAAGAACCACCCTTAGAGAGGGCAAGTCCACTGTGAATTCCTATACAGGATTATACTCCCACTACTTGCTATGGAGATTATCAGATTTTCTGTAATTCACTAATTACTTTCTTGCTGCTATACCTTTGCACTTGCTATTTCCTCTAACCACAGTGCCCTACCATTACATTGTCTGCTTGGAGACAGTGTCTACTCGTTTTTCTAAACTCAGCAAAAATGTTGCCCCCTCCAGAAAGCCTTCCCAAATGCACATCCATATTTCCTTCATAATGCGCTATACTTGACCCC
Organism: Neophocaena asiaeorientalis asiaeorientalis; assembly: GCF_003031525.2. NCBI lineage: Eukaryota > Metazoa > Chordata > Mammalia > Artiodactyla > Phocoenidae > Neophocaena > Neophocaena asiaeorientalis. The sequence continues at coordinate 791,953 of NW_020185328.1, forward strand.
TATTCAAAACTCTGAATCCAACAGGCAGGGACTAGTATCTGTTTAATCTCTATCATCAAGGTCTAGAATGGCAGCCAGCACACAGTACTTGTTAAATGAATATCTGTTCAATGAATGATGAGAATAATCCCCAAAATAATACAGCTACTGCATATCAGCTAGTTATGTGCCAGGCACGTGTTAAGCTCTTTGAATACTGCATTAGTTTGCTGGGGCTCTTGTAACAAAGTACCACAAACTGAGTGGCTTAAACAACAGAAATTCATTTCCTCACAGTTCTGGAGGCTGGAAGTCTGAGATCAAGGTGTCAACAGAGTTGGCTTCCTCCAAGGGCTGTGAGAGAATCTGTTCCACGCCTCTCACCTCGCGACTGGGGGCAATCTTTGGCATTCCTTGGTTTCTAGATCTCTACCTTCATCTCACTTAGAGTTTTCCTCGTGTGTTTCTCTTTGTTCAAAATTGCCCTTTTTACAAGGATACCAGTCATGTCAGGCTAGGGGCCACCCTACTCCAGCCTGACCTGTCTTAACTAATTACCTCTGCAATGACCCTATTTACAAATAAGGTCACTTTCTGAGGTACTTATTGAGTTAGAACTTCAATATATGAATTTTGGGGGTGGGAGGACACAATTCAACACATGTAACACATACGTTTACTCGTTTAATCCTGCCCACGACCATGTAATGTGCCTGCTTTACACGCCTGTACCTGGCCATACTACCAGGCACTCAATATGAAATGAATAAAAGAATGAGAGATTATGCTGCTTTTTTACAGGTGTGAGGTACAAAAAGATTACCCAAGGTCTTAGAGGTGGCAAGTGGCAGAACTACAAATCAGACACAGATTTGAGTTTCTTAAGTTAAATTTGAGTATGTGACGAAGTGACCCAGCTAACATGAGTTTCTCTCCACTGGCTAAATTATGCTTTTCTCTCTGGCAGCCCCTGTTTGCATCTGCTCTAAGCATAAAACAAGCTGTTCTTGCTTCGTGACATGGAGTATCAAGTTAATCATTCAGGACTTTGTTGTTCTATGCCAGATACTCCTCCACTGGGAAAAGTGACAAGCCCTCTTCTCAAGCACTCCCATGAAAGTTAACTTGTGAGCAATTAATTGGACTAAGGACTCAGCATCTTTCTACTCCTGGTACCCCAGACTCGTCCCATCTGCCCAGAAAGAAAGGCAGATGCTAACGAAATGTCAGATTGTGCCGATTGTGTGGGGGTGGTAACAAGGTTTCCTGCATTAACTCCCCTGTTCAGCCCTGGGAAAAGCCCCTGTCACAGGGGCTAGCAGGTCTCTGGCCGCTAGTGGCCCCTGGTCACCCTCCCTCCCACCCTGTTCTTCACTCTATCAGAATCTTTCTACAAGATCCCTGTTGCTGACATTCTACCTCCTGTTGCAACCCATCGGTGGTTCCCCACAGGCTTTCAAGCTAGAATTTAAACTACTTTGTTACCAAGCCCTGCACGACCTGGTCCTGTTCATCCATCTAGCTTTGTTGTCTGTCGCATATTCATCATCCATACTGGAAAGCAAGACCAGACTGTTTGCGGTTGCTGAAGCACTCGCTCTTTCCTCCTTCCGCGCTTGCTGTCTAGGCTGCACTTCCCTAATTTGTCCACTTAGCCAACTCCTAGCCATCCAACTCTAAACTTTTGACATCCTGCCTTTTGGGAAACCTTCCTGAGATGCTCGTGAAGCCATTTCCCATGCTGTTCTCTGTGACACAGCCTTGTACATGCTGTTTTTACATGTATCCCGTGGCATCATGGTTTACTGTTTACACATCTGTCTCCTGGACTGTCTTCAGAGCCCATGCCCCATTCATCTGTGTATTACAGCACCTAATCTGGCTTGTTACATGGTTTACATTCAATAAACGTTGGATGAATTAATGAAAACTTCCAACACGTAGTGAAATATTTACATGTCATAGGAAGGAATCAGAACAATTTCAAAGACCCTAGGTAGACAGAGGGCTTATCCAATGGCTTGGTAAAATTGATAGCTACCATTTCTTGAGGCCTCCTCTGTTCAAGTACATGGCTGTGCCCTTTAAATACACCATCTCTAATGTTCACAACAACCTGCAAGGTAGATGTCATCGTTCACCTTTTATAGATCAAGAATCTGAGGTCCACACATCAGTCAGTGGCAGAGTTAGGAATGGAATCCAGGGCTCCCAGTTCACAACCAGTGCTTTGTATACCACACTCCCTTTCTTTCTGCACCTATTAGAGGAAGAAGCCCTTGTAGGGCTGGAGCTCCTTCCTTGGAACCTTAGTATTGGCCCCTTTGGGCCCTTTCTTCCTTCTTCAATGGGCGAAAGAGAGTTAGCCTTGTTCCTGAGTCTAGCTATCCAGGAGCTGTGGGTAAAGCCCAGCGGGTTCACACGACAGTCAGTATTTAGAAATGTTCATTGACGATAACTCAGTCACAGGGTATGCTAACTTTTCGTTTCAGGTAAAGCCAATTGGAGCACATTTGTGGCACCAAGCATTTGCCTGGGTGTCATCATGGTGGGCGTTCTCTCAGTGCGTTGCTTCCGGCAAAAGTAAGCTCATTACACCTGCCAACTTTGGTAAAATTTTTTTTTTTCATATAATAGCTGTTGCTGCTATGGGTCAAAAAAATGGTTACTCTCCTACATCGCTGGCAGCACACTAAATGTATTCACCTTTTTGGGGTGACAGTATATGTTTAATTTTTAAAAATATTAAACATTTCACCGAGCAATTCCCATCTAACTATATCAGGTATATACAGATATTTAGTGGCAACTATGTTCACTGAAGTATCGTTCATAGAAGGAAAACAATTTGAAGCAACCTAAATGCCTAACGATGTGGGATTGGTTAAATAAATCAGTATATTTCATGCTATACAGCATACTATGCATTCATTAAAGATGGAGAAGAAAATTAAATGGTATGGATATTTGCTATGTTACATTTTAAAAAGCAAGTTGCAAAACATGTACTTTCATTTTTTAAAAATAGTGCATACACACGTGCCCACAGACACGCAAGGTATATTAGTTAGCATTTAATTTGGTTGTATGTAACATAAAAATATGACAAATGAGCTAAGTTTCTCACCCAGGTACAGTAAATAAACTCAGGTAACGGCTGGTGTAGGAGGTCCCCAGTCATCAGAGACCTAGGCTCCTTCTTTTTCTGCTTCACTATCCCGACATTGGCTTTCATCATCAAGTTCACCTCATGGTCCAATGGCTGCAGGAACTATGGTTATCATGCCTGCATTCTACAACTACAGGGAGAAGGGAGGTGCCCACACCCACCTTTTCAAGACACACGAAGAAGTCACACATGGCACTTTAGGTTACCTCTCATTAGCCAGAACTTGGTGAGGCAAGGAAGGCTTAAAACTGTGGCCTTTTAGCTGGGCTTATTGTTGTCCCAGTAAATCAGGGTCCCCTTTCTAAGAAAGAGGGGAAAATGGGTATTGGACGGCAGTTAATACTCTCTGCTCCAAGGACATACACTAAAATATTAATGGTGGTTATAACAGGGGATAGAATCATAGCGCTTTTAGTTCTATTTAACTGTATTTCCTAAAATTTCTTTAAACATGTATTATTTGGTAAAGAGAATTTTTAAAATGAGTTAGTTATTCAATAGTTTTCTTCAGATGTTGTGTAATATAGGAGAAGAGGTTAAAATAAAACTAGCTCAAAGTCATTCTACTAGTCATTGAAACTGTCTGAAATGTTTTCCATTTATTGAAGTTCCCCCATATGTGATAGATAATTCAAAGCAGAGCTCTCTTTAGGTAGACTTTGAAAAAGTTGAACTCAAAGAGTCAACTAGGATCACATGCATCCTCTCTTCAGGGAAATAGTATCAGTTAGGGTGGAGGCTTCTGCTGTTAAAAAAAAAAAAGAGCCCCCAAATATAGTGGCTTTAATAAAATAGCTCATTTTTCTCCCATATAATAGTTCTAAGGTATGTCATCCAGATTGGTTGGCAGCTCTGCTCCACACTGTCATTTAGGGATCGAATTGTCTTCCACTTTATTGGCCCACCATCCCTTGGGTACTTTCCTCATCTGCATGATCTATACTAGGTCACAGGTACCTCTGCTCACATTTCTTTGGAAAAAACCTAGTCACATGGCCTCATCTCTTGTTTCAAAGGGTTGAACACATCCCAGAAGCTTACTTTTCTTATTAAACAAAGTGTGTTAAAGCCAAGTCTTTAAAAATGCTTCATATTGGTCTTGAATTTTTTAAAAAAATAGTCAAAATAGTTAAGTCATATGCATATGAGAAACATTTTTAGGATTTTTTTCTTCCACATAATCAACTCACCTTAAAATATTTTCAAAAACCCAGACATGTGGAAAGAAGAAATAAAAAGACCCTCTGATCACCAAATACAACTACTTTAATAGTTTGGATATTTCCATATTGGTATTTTTTTTTTGGCATTTTTTTTAATTGGTTATGTCCAAGCTGTTTATACCACCTGTATCCCGTTTTACTTTGTTTTCATGACAAGCTCTTTATAAACATTCTAATTTACTAAATATAAATAGTAGTCTCCCCAAGGGTATCGACCATGTCCTCTTGTTTGCTGTTTTATCCCCAGCATGTGGCACTGTGCTGGTCATACATTAAGGATTCAATCAACGTTTGTTGAGTGAGTGCTTGGCTGCTTAGTGATAGCTAAACATCACACCGAGCAAAAGTTCCAGTTTATTTAGCAAACCCTAAGTCGTTGCACCACGAGTCTTTATCATCTATCCAAACTTCACAGAAAACTAGTCCAGACTTGGATGATGCATCATCTTTCTCCTGCAGTGTTTACAGTTTACTCATTTGCATACCCCTACACTGAAGTCACTGTGCTTCCAGGCCACCGTGTGCCCACTTAACCAATGCCACTGTTTTCTTTTACCTGCAGGGTATTTGTTCTCCTTTTGGCCCTCAGACCTCAGTGGTGTAGCAAAGAAATTCCAGACCCAGCGAATAGCACTTGGGCCAAGAACTTTGTGGAGGTAAGGTATAAAGCCTTAGTGGTCAGTCGATGGGGTTCTGGTGATCAGTACATCTAAGTCTTTCATTGTAGTACAGGGAAACCCCGGTGGTTAGATCCTATGGATAAGCTGCTTATCACGAGTGCTAGGTTACCATCTGAGTCATCACTCCCATGCACAGGAATTTTCTGAAGCTTATGACCAAGACTAAAAGACCCATAACTTTTCGTTCCTCTCTATGCCTTCTGTTCCTCTCCTCACCTCAGCTCACTTCAAAAGAAATTTTAAAAGCAAATATATTTGCCAAGCACTAGTCTGAGCATTGGCTCATCCAAATTCAAGAGCACTGAAGCTTTACTGTGATGTTCCCCGTCCTGTGTGAGCACAGAACAGATACATAGAGCCCAGACTATTTTGGTCTTGGCAGGAAGCCAGTAAGTCATTCCATTGTGCAAGGAAAAGGTTTGAAGGCAGGAGAGGTTGCTCAGCTGGCAGAGGAGCATGCTGGGAGTAAAGGACACGCAGGGAGCGGCTGACACAGTCCTAGGAGGGAAGAGCAGCTCACAGCGGGCAGCAGGGTCTGTCTCTGACGGAGGGTCTTGAAGGGGAGGAGAGGGGTGTCCACATTCTTCCCATCACCCGGCGCCTTGGCAGCCCCGCACTCTCGCATCGTATAGCCCTCCTCCTCCAAGATTCTTCTCTTCGGTCACCCATGCCTCATCCAGAAGCCAGTGGTACCAGCTGCCTCTCAGAGAAAGAGCTGGTCCCAGCCATGTCTGCCTCCGTAGGAAGTTAAGTCACCGCAGTTTAATGCCTTTGAAATAAGGCCACCTCTGCCACTTACTATGTCAATGACCCTTGAGCGCTTGCCCGATGACATGAGCCTTAGTTTCATCCTCCGTAAGATAGGAATTGACAGTATCTCTCATATATATTGTTGTGAAGACTAAGTAAGATGCCATGTAAAGCACACGGCTCATACAAGGCAAAGATCATTCATTTTCTTCCCAGGAAGATTTACACTTGAAGTCTCCTCTCTCTATTGAGGAGTTTTGTTGCTGTTAAGTTACAGTAGCAAGAACAGTATAATAATAACAGTATATGTATGTGCGTGTATATGTCGTATATATGATAGATGTTTGATATATATTTGATTATACATGACATGTAATTATATATGATATACAACAGTATTACATAATAATATATTTACATTTATATATACACATAACATACATTACTTTCTCTATGCCAGGCACTTAAAAAAAAGTTTTCATGCATTAACACCTAATCTGTACAACAGCTTTATGAGATTGTAATATTATTATCCCCATTTTTCAGATGAGGAAAGTGAGGGACAGAGGACTCAGTAACTTGCCCAGTGTTAGTCAGCTAGTAAGTGGACCCTGGATTCACATACAAGCAGGATGTGCTGTCCTCCATTATACTATACGTTCTAAAAGATCTTAAGCACAGGGTGAGGGGTGTGTTTCCAGCAGTCAAAACCTCTGAGCTGAACAGACTAACTCAAGAGGTGTTCACACACTGGGCCCTCACTTGGTGGCAATATTGTGATGACCTATGGGAAGGCACTCAATAAGGATGCCACTGCTAGTATTAGAGGGGATTCAGGTACCAGGAACTGAATCAACTGAGCTCTAAGATCTCTCTCTTCCAATGCGGAGATTCCACAGTCCCATGTCCTAAAAGCCTGAAATAGCACAGTGAGAAGCAGCTCTGGGTCAGTCGCTGACACCTGGCTCCCAAGCTGGTAGCTGTGGCATCATGGCCTCTATTTGCCACTGCCTGGACATGAGGGGATACAGAGGCATGCAGAGCCACTGAAGAGCCCATAAAAGCCTAGAAGAGATGCTGAGAAAGACAAAGAGTTAGAGAAAGTAACACGTGGAAAAAGTAACAGAAATTGCCATACACATGCCCAAAGTTGTACAGTATGAGTATGTTCACTGCAGCATTATAAACAGAAGCCATAACGTAACCGGCCACCAGGGGGCTAGGTTAAACATTTGGGTATATCTGTACAACAGGATGTTATGCAACTACTAAAAAAAAATGAGACCTGTATGTGTCTAACATCTCTAATATATTTAAAAGTGAAAAAAAGCAAAGTTTGTACTAATTGTCTAAAGTGGGTTCTCATTTGTATAAAAAGATGCTTTTATACACACACACACACAGTCTCCAACATGTGCACAGGGTATTTCTGGAAGCCTAAATATGAAACTGATAATGGTGGTTGCCTTTGGGGAGGCAGCTGTAGGCATGAAGCCCACTTAATTTTTATTACAAATTCCCTTTGAACTTAAAAATGTTTTTTTTACAAAACTATGTGCATATATTTCTTTTGCAAAAATAACCAGTAAATTAGAAAATTTAAAAAAAAATTAAACATGCCATCTATGATGGCCTTGTGGCAGCCTCAGAACCCCATGTCACTTGACCCTTGAAGGGGTAAACTGTTTTTAAAGACCCAAACTGCTCTCCTGGTGACAGGCTGGGGCAGACATCAGAAACACAACAGTCTTTCACCTCCAACAAAATGTGCTTTAAGTTCTCAGACTGTACATCCCCCTACCATTTCTTAAAATGTGGCTAAAAAGCCATGGGTCTTAAAGCTGTAGAGGAAAAGGCCCAGTCATAAAGGGGATCACTGGGATGTTATCTATTTTGAGCTTGTAAAAGCTTAAAATAGTTTCCATGATGTACCTGAGTTATTAGTGGTCCAAGACGCCTTGCCCCAGGACTTGTCAGCCAGGGGGGCTGCTTTGTAAAAGCTCTGAGGAACAGCTTCTATTGATACTGCCCCTCGCACTGTGAAAACAACGTGATCCTCATCCAGTGAGATCTCTTCCATAGCAGTGGTCTCAGCACTTAGGCCGCTGCCAGTCACGTTCCAAGCCAGACCAATGTGCCAGGGCCAGTTTGCATAGCGATAGGGAAAAAGCAGGCTCCCGAAAGAAAAGTACACACGTACCCTCTGGCTGCTCAGCGCCCTTTGCAGAAGTCTACCCTAAGACAGCATTGTCATTCACTTTGGGGGCAATTGCCATGCTCAAGGCAAGGGTGGGGACATCAGAGGCCAGTCCAAACCAAACCATTCTTGCACAACTTGGCATCCGACAGATGAGGGATCCAAAGGCCAGACAGGTAGACTGAGTTTTCCCAAGCTGTAGAGTCTCCGAGTTGGGACTAGTCCTCAGGGTTTGCCCTGTCCTAATGCTATTTTTTGTTATTCTCCTCCTCCCTTAAGGCATGGTCCCTACTTGCAGATAGCTTACAGACATGTTAAAAAAAAAAAAAAAAAAAAAGTGACAGCATAAAGCTTCTTGTGCTAAGAACCTAACAGGTGGCTTCTTTGCTGTTGTAGGAATCCAGTGGAGGGAACAGTCACTAGGGGCTTCATGAAAGCAGGCTTTGGAGATCTGTTTCAGAAAGATCAAGCAGTCAGCATAAAACAGTTTCAAGGATGTAAAGAGAGCCCAATAAAGCCTGTAAAAAGAAATGTTAATAAAGTGCTTGAACTTGACTCAGGAATCAGTAATAAGTTTGGAAAGGAAAGATATGACACTGAAGAGCTGGTAACTAATTAGATGTCGAGAAAGACAAAGCAAGAAAAGTTAACAACTGAAATTAGCTGTAGGGAAGAAAGGATGAACATCATTTCCAAAAGTTATTCCAGAGGGTTCTTTCTTATGAGCATAACTGACAAGGATACTACCCTGACAAAAAACCTTCAGTAGTTGTATCAAAGCCCAAAGTCTTTAGCATCCCATAAAAGTCCCTTCAACATGTGACCTCCTTCTATTTCTGAAGCCTCAGTGTGTCTGTCCTAAGAAAGAACTAGCAGGTTCCAGAATAGACCAATTCTCCTTGCCCACCGCCTCCTTACCTGGAAAATACTATACATCTCTCAGGATTCAGCCCTAGTGTGACCCTTTTAAGTTCTTCTGTGCCTCATCCCCAGACAGATGCAAGCTCAGCCCTTCCTTTGCACACCCTCGTACCCTCTCTGCTAGAGGAAAAGCAGCTGGTGCAGTCTGACTCACCAGAAACAAGTCTAGTTGAAGGTTGAGCAGGGTAGTGAATCGCTCACTGGCTGGGGTTGAGAGGAGTCCACGGCTCCTGCCTGCCTGCCTCCCCAGCAATGTTAACTGATTCTCTTACCTCACAAAGTAAAGGCCCACAGTGTTCCACCTCAAGCTGACTAGGCAGTGCAGGCTGCCAGGCCTTTTGGAACCCTGGAGAAGTCGGTCGTCATGGCTACTTACTCAACATAGCCACATGAGTTTCTTCCTCCCCTTTCTCAGGAGAAGACGCAGCTGGCCTTGGAAAGGCTCCTGACAGACTGTCCCACTCCCGAGGAACCTGAGACCCTGGTCATCAACAAAGTCCTTCACCAAGTGACCCCAGCCTTCAGACGTTCCCATCACCCCAACTGGCCAGAAAAGGGACAAGGAGTCCAAGGTCACTATACCTCTGAGGAAGACACAGGATACAGTGCCTCGAGCCCCCCACCTCCGAGAGCTCTCACAGCAGAGACAGGACAAGGGGTGGATCTGTACAAGGTGCTGGGGAGCAAGGGCCCCGACTCAACACCGGGAAACCCAGCCAGCCCCTCGACAGTCCTCCCAGTGGACTACCTTCCTGCCCATGAAGGCTACTTACCCTCCAACATAGATTATCTCCCTTCACATGAGCCTCCCATAACTGACCCTCAGGAAGAACTGCCTCGGCACATCTCTCTTTCCATTTTCCCCTCGAGTTCCCTTCACCCACTCACCTTCTCCTGTGGTGAGAAGTTGACTCTGGATCAGTTAAAGATGAGGTGTGGCTCCCTCATGCTCTGAGTGGCAAAGCTTGAAGTTTGGAAAGTCGATGTGCCTCCACGTGGCACAGCGTGCCCCATCTCCCCAGCCACCTGCTCCAGTGGTTGTTACGTCTGGGTGCTACCATCAGGTCTGGTTGCAGCTAGAGGGCAGGCAAGCCAACTCAGGGTGAATCTCATCTCAAGATACCTCATCTTGCCTTCTCCAGAGCCTTAAGATCACATCCTCTGCTGTGTGGACCTAGAGACTCCAATCTGGGTTCCTGCAACTTTCTTGGCTATGTTGGCCAGAAAGGAGAAAGGCAAGAGTGGAAACCAAAACTCTTACTAGCAATGGCAGACAGTCCAGAGGACCATTCATCCAACAGCTATTTACTGTTGACCCTGAATAATGTTTGAGCTGCATGGGTCCACCTATATACAGATTTTTTTAATAATAAATTCTACAGTACTGCATGATCCATTGCTGGATGAGCCCATGGATGCAGAACCACAGATGAGGAAGGCCAGCTAAAAGTTATATGCAGATTCTCAACTGCACAGGGGAGTTGGCACCCCAACCCCCACATCGTTTAAGGGTCAACTTATAAGGCAGCTACTACAAACCAGGTCTTATGTCTAGATCAGTACCGTCCAATAGGCCTGAGATAGAAATGTGAACATGTATAGCTGCCCTGTTTGATCCAACAGATACTAACCACATTGGCCATTGATTACTTAGGGATGTATCTCTAGTATGACTGAGGAATTGACTTTTTATTGTAATTAGTCACATATGACACTTGGCCACTGTATTGGAGAGCACAACTCTAAATGATGTACATATTAGTGACAATTACTGGGTACCTTCAAAACAGATCGACCTAGTTTTACATATGCAGGCATAAAAGACCCCAGTGAACACCAATATAAAAGGGCTCCCAAGATGGTCATGGTTGTCCTTATTTGTAGAAGCCTAAGAATGTACCTTTTCCTTAGTTTTGCCCGTTTGTTTTCTTTTGCCTTCACCCTTTTTCAGTGAAAGCAGCTTGATGGTGGAAAGCTACTGCTAAACCCACTGTAGGACCCTGGGCAAGCAGCCTCCCCTCTCTGAAATCCAATGTCTTGTAAAAGAGTGGGCCAAAGCTTCTCTGACCCCTTGTGTTTCCTCTTCTTTCTACTGCAGCTGATACTGCCTTTAGGACCGGGGCTACCTCAGGGTCTAAGACCAAACTGCCTAGATTGCACTCATAAGTCATCCCTTCTGAAGGCATTCTGCTTTCCTTCCTCAGGAAAACTCTTGAGCTGGTCCTCAGACAGTTCAAGTTGAGCATGGAAGAGAATTCTCTTTTCCCCAGCATGAACTTGGAAAACTTTAAAGATATGGCCTCTGGCTTATCATCCTCCCTTCACCCATCACTGCCTCTATCCCTTAACTATAGGCACTTCTGCTAAGCTGATAGAGAAGAATCTTAGTCTAAATGCTAATAGTACTCTTTGCAAACAAATGGGATGAAAGATCCAGAAACCTTTTTCTTAAATCCCTGTCAAGCCTGGGTCATCCACCCTACCACCATCCCACTCAAACACTGGAGCTGAGGCAGCTTTGGTTTACCAGATGTCCCTCAGAGCTCTAGAAATTGAAATGAGCATTTGCTCTGTTTGTTCATGTTTAACACTTCATCCATGCCTCCTGCTATTCCAGACTAACACGTTTAGTTCTTCCGAGCTTTATTTGAAAAGCTTAAGCTTCTTCCTTACATCTCCATTCTACTCTATTTAGCTGCTGTGTAGCACCCCCATACCATGGTTCCCTGCATCTCAGCAGCTTCAGTACTGGCTTGTCTGCACCCAGGATGTGGAGCCCCTTGACTGTTTGCAATGGGCCATGACAAAGCTGCCACCTCAGAAGCAGGCCAACCTATCACCTCTTGACAATAAGAGCCAACTTTTCTTTCTTGCAATACCTGCTTTTCCTATGTTTACTTTCCTTTTGATTACCTGATAGCCATCTTAGTCACTCTTCCCTTACCCCGGGGGTCCGCAAGCCCCAGGCCATGGACCGGTACCGGCCCATGGCCTCTTAGGAACCGGGTCGCACAGCAGGAGGTGAGCAGCGGGCAAGCGAGCGCGAAGCTTCATCTGTATTTACAGCCGCTCCCCATCGCTGGCATTACTGCCTGAGCTCCGCCTCCTGTTAGATCAGTGGCGGCATCAGATTCTCATAGGAGCGCAAACCCTACTGTGAACTGCACATGCGAGGGATCTAGGTTGAGAATCTAATGCCTACCTCCCCCCACCCTACTCCCGTCTATGGAAAAACTATCTTCCACGAAACCAGTCCCTGGTGCCAAAAAGTTTGGGGACCGCTGCCTTACCCCTTTGGCCTCAACACACAGGCCCCAGTCTCCCTTTTACCCTCCACACCTTTTCCCCTCCCTTAAAACTCCAGGTGGTACTGCAGTCCTCACTTGCTTTCCTAAAAGGTGAAAAAAAAAATTTTTTTTAAGGGAGAGTTCCTTGACCCCTAAAGGCTCCTTCTAAGGATGCAGAGGCCTCCTCAGTGCTCCCCTAGCATGATGCACTTACTTCCTCTAGTGGACTGTAAATAGCTGGAAAGCAGGAACCATGGCAATCTCCAGCACCATGCCTGGTCCATAGTAGGCTATCAATACAAAGTAAAAGATGTCTTCTGCCACCACTTCCACCTTGTTCCTTCTAGTCCAGAAGCCAGTCCAGCTGTGCCTGCTTCCTCTTTATTGAGACAATTGCATTTACTAGTAATCTCTTCATTCCCAACCCCCATTCTACCCTACCGTTTATTGACAGCACTATTGTAATACATGTAGCAGTTTCTTATATTAAAAACATATTTGAACATGCCTTTGGCTGCTCACTCTGCCAGATAAAATGTCCTCTTTCCGTGAATGACAGGATGGGTAACCTCATTCTGCCCTTGCCCCAAAGTTTTTATTATCTCCCTTCCTGCCCACACACAGTCAAAATCCCAAATCAGATCCTAGTTTACCAGGACTAGGTAGAGCTCACTAATATTCATATAGCCAGGCTTTCATTCCTCAGGAAAACTGCAACTCTTTAAATCCTCTCTCCTTATTATATCCAAAAGCCAACCCAGAAATCTCTGCTCTACTGAAACACATCAAATTCCTTAATTCTCTGGGACCTAAATACTACAAATAGTCCGAGTTCATTCTCAATGAATTCATGGGAATCTCTACCAATTCCTGTGCACAGATCATTACCCTGAATTAAAAGGGCCCTCTTTTCCAGAAGCCAGAAATTCTATTTCCTGGGCCTGTTTTCCTTATAGGCAATAGGAAAGCCAAACTGGTGTTATCTAGTTCTTTCCCTTTTAGTGCCTTTTCCCCTCCACCCTGTCCCAATTTCTCAGCTTCCATGAATAGCCTACAGCTGCAACTCTCCAATTCCCAGAGGCCAGTCAAAGAAATGCCAAACTAGGCACATTCTATTCTAGTCAATCCCCCCATGTTTGATTCTTGGTTTTCTCGATCAAGCTTTTTCTTTCACCTGACGTAGTTGTCATCTGTCCCAGTATCACTGCTCAGGCCCTCCAAAGGAGCCCTGTTTTTCTCTTCCTAGCCTGCAGGACACAAAGACACTCACATTATCCACCCTTATGAAAGGCTAATAGGTGAACCCTCAAATTAATCAATCTCTAGAATAAAAGAGATCAGAAAGGCCTCTTCTTCAACCTAAAAGAAAAAAAAAAAAAGATAAGCAATTTAATCAACTGGCCAACTGATGATAGAAAGAAACAAGTCATATTTTTACATCACAGCCTACACAGGAATAAATTTCCAATTAAAACTTTGCAAAACACACACACCAAGTTAGATAAAAGTATTTGCAAGACATGCCAAGATACTTAATAAGGCACTCTTACAGATCAATATGAAAAAAGCCAACACTTCAAAGAAAAATGGAGTGAGCAACTCATAATACATATAAATGTCCGATAAGCATAAAAAAACCCCAGCTGTAATCAAAGAAATAAAAATTAAGTACCATTTTCCCCTTACCAAATTAGCAACAGTAATGAAAAAATCAGCGACTATTAATCAGAGAACTGCGGTTGGCTACAGGAATGTTAGTTGGCTCTTTTCTGGAGGCACCTGGGCAATATTCAATAAAATTTGACTAGCAATGTAGACTAAAGAACAGTACAAATATCATAAGGTCTATAAAAGATTTATCACAGCATTCATTATAATGGGGAGAGGAACCTAAATGCCCTTCAGTAGGGACATGGTTAAATCACGCATACAATCAAACACTGAATTTCATGGAGTCTAGGACGCCACCAATTTTAGGGGACACCTCATTACTTTGCTATGAATAGGGAAAAAATGCAAATTAAACTGTAATATGCCATTGATTGCTATGGTGCACACTTCCCCGCCCCCTCCACATAATTTTAACATGACTGAAATTGGGACGCATCTTAGAATTGATGCAAAGCATACTATGCAGCCTTTTAAAAAAAACATAACAATGTTTGACATGGAAGTGGTTAAAACGGCTGAATAGAATCTCACTTTTATAAAGCAATGCAAAAAAAAATCTAAATATACACCAAAATGCTAACAGTGACTACATCCAGCCACAGGTTTTTAAATTACACTTTCGCATTCCTTTCATCACAAAGGCTTATTACTCTTAGAAGTGGAGAGTCAATGAAATATAAAATACTACCAATTTCTTTCCAAAGACCTGAGACAGTGGGTCCTAATGACAGACACTCACCAATTTCTTTATGGCCCATGTCTCTTTCATACTCCACCTCTGTCTGGCACTTCGACCCTTAATACTCCAGTCAGAGGGTAGAAAAGACAAAGTAGCTTCCACACTAGGTGAGGCGGGGATGTTAGAGTAATAACTGAAGCAATGCATCTTTGAAATACAAAGTTTATATAAAAAGCCAAATTTTGCCTTATTCCCATTCTAACAGGAATTGTTAATAATGATCAATGACCTCTAACACAGTACTTAATACATGCAGTTTTTAAGGGGTGTAAGACGGTTCTCACCATGACTGGTTTAAGGTAGGTGTTATCTCCACTATAGAGATGAGGAAACTGTGATACAAGTAACTTAACCAAAGTCACACAATTAGTACCTGATACCGGTCTGGTTTTAGAGCATAATTTTCAACTACTTTAATTCTTTTCTGTGCAAGTGACTACACAACAAATTTATATAGATTAGGGTTCCGACTGTAGTTGACTGTAACTGTGAGTCCATAAAAATCTTTGAAGCTATTGTTACTAGGTAACCAAAAACTGGCATCTCTGTACTTCTAAAGTTCTAGAGCCTTCTTGGTTCTTGAGAAATCTACCCAAAAAGCATGACACCAGGACAAATCTGGCACTCCTGAATTTGCTAACTTATCTACCCAGCTAACCTAAATCCTACAATACAAGGCACACTGTGTAGGCCACAGAAGGGAAATAACACTCCTGAGAAAGTCCATTATTTTAAGGAAATTGGTAAGTATTTAAAACTATGAAAACATTATGCCTTTCAAAGAAAGAGAAAAGTAACCAGAGCAGTGTGTTCTCTCTTTAATTAAAATAACTATAACCCCATCCAACTTACCTGATTTTTTCCAAACATGGTTATTTCTTAAGTGAAAAGTAGGGCTGCATTTGACTCAATTGTGTTGCTTGTATGAACTGTTGAAACATAAATGCCTTTCCTTCATTCTATGGTAATTGGCTCCACATTTTGTTAATCGTCCTTTCTTTTATTTACAAGTGGCAAAACCATTCTTAATTTGGCTCCGAATCTCCAAGAAACATACAAACCTATTATGTGCTACCTTGGGGTTCCTTTACATCAATTCTGGCCACTTTTCAATTTCCACAACTGTACGGAATTCTTCCACAAGAGATCTGGGCCTTGCCTAGGCAAGAGAATGTCAGGTGAGGCCCGTAATACCTTCCCTTTTCCAATTTCACATATTTTGCTACTCATAGGTAATTGGACCCAATGAAATACTTATAAAAGCTGTTATGAGATTCTCACAGAGACTAAATTGTTTTCAAAGGCCCTGAATTTTCACCAGAAAGGTAGAACACCCACAAGCCGAAACATTTTCGCAAGTTCAGAAAACTGCAAAAACATTCTTCTGAAATTGGATAGAAATTATTAGTAACGAAACACACTTGTTCCTTTAGGAAACAAAATCTAATTCACTTACTAAAATGTCAACTATATATCCTCCTGCACATTAGCTGAGAATGTAGCCTGTGTTAACTAGAGGGTTTTTCCTGTGCTATTCAAAGCAAAGAGCCTGGAGACCCTCATCCCTAGACAAAAAATCTCAAGGTGAAAATAGGATGTCACAAGAGTTCATTTAGAAGCAGAAATCTTACTTTACCCCATCACAAAGGGGGTTAAAAGACCATTTGCCTTTTCACAATACTGTAGAAAATACTAGTTTTCTAAGTTTTCTCTCCTTTCACTTTAACAACTGCATATGACTGGATTCCTTTGCATACCTATGAACACTCCCTTTAGACTCCCTCTGGTCTATGGCAGGATAGCTTTCAGAGCAGTTATATAGATGGTTTTTAAAAGAAAAAAACCACCCCACTTTTGACATACTTAAAATAGATAAAATAACTAGAAAGGATAAGTCAGTAATTTCTCCAGCTACAGATACTCTTCAAACTTTTTCCTCTAAAAATCTGCAGTTATTTTTAAAGTTTAATAACTCTTAAGTAGCAAGAAACTGATGATCCTGAAAAAAAAGGTGAGGGGAACATCCATGCTTTGCTGTAATTGAGGTGCTGGTTATTTAAGTTCTTCAAGCAAGTATTTTCACCTGGTATCATACAGCCTCCAAAGCACTTCTCTATTTCTGTCAACGTGACTTCCAGCTCTACCCTTTGACTCAAAATGGGGGGCTGAGTGGGGGTGGGCCAATCCAACTGTTCAATGTTAAACACTTTCATCTACTGGATTTTGTCGATACAGTGACAAAGTGCCACTCAGTCTTCAAGGGATACTGTTATGAACAAAACACAGTGGTCTGAAGCACACACAATATACGTGGCTGGGTATGCTGATTTTCCTCGTATGATTAGTGACCAATGAACACCTCCATGAAAAGTAGTTTTATCCAATCCAGTCTTCCATGGCATAGTTAAGAAGCTACTACAACTGTAGCACCTAAGTGAAGCCTTGATAGACAAGTACACAAGATCAAGCTGAAACCAAATTATCTGTAGTTTTTAGGAAAAGGTCCTCCTCTTTTACTGGGAAAAAAAAATGTGGAAGCTTCACTGGAAATTCAGAATTTCCACAGAAAAGACAAACCACTGTATCTCTAAACAGAAAAGTTTTCTGTGTTTAGTTCATTTTGCCAGTCATGTAAGCCTACACATTTTCAGCTATGAAATAGTGTTGGGGGGTGGGGAGGATTCTATCATCTTCGTTGATGTGTTTAGTCAACCCGAGCACTTTGACAAAATGTCTAAACATGTGCTCATCTAACTTTTGTCAGTATGGCTGCCAAACAAAGTAACATTTCACTATGGATTATTACACCCAAGGTGTGAAACAACGAATTCAACATGTAAAAGTTCCCATAATTTCTGATATTATTCATCCGCTAACAAAAAACTTGAGATCCAATCTGACAAAATTCTGGGCAATGTCAAGAACCAAGTTCAACTGCATCACTTTACATAAAATCTCCATTCTAGGTCGATGAAAACCTGTGCCATTTCTTCAAATTGAAGCTCTTTCTAGGTCCTAAAATCTGTAAGAGAAATCAACTACAATTGCAATTAAGGTGACAGTGTAAACTATATACAGTGTATATTATACTATGTATTGTATATAGTGTAAACAATACTGTCCAAACTACTTCCCAAATAACTTCTCAGTTCTCCAAATAACAAAATCCTAAATATTCACTAGCCCTTTGCTTTTCACATTTCCATACCAGTAACACTAAAGCAGCTATTTAAGGAGTAAAGCCACAGCAAGATCAGTTCAGAGCAATTCTCATCACTTTAGGTACTGTCCGTAAAGTTTTTAAAAACCCATTATGAACCAGAATTGTCATATTAGTTATCAGCAAGTATCTCTTTTATGTTTTCCAAGCACAAGACTTAGAGTACACCTTCAAGTGCCAGAATACACATTCAAGTGCAATAGAACTGTCATACCCTCAATGGGCAACAAAAAGGGACAAATGTTATTGATTTAACACTACCTATGTAATTAACATCTCCAACAAAAATGTAATTTAGTAAATTATTTTCTAACTTGAACAGGCCGTTTCTCACCTTTTCTTTCCTTCCATTTCAAAGCGAACTGACTTCCAGTTATTTTGTAAGACAGAAGCGAACAACTGACTCCGTTATTTAAGACGGAAGTAATGGCACAAAAGCTAGATTCTGCCCAGATAACCTCCTGGTTAAGCTGAGAAATGCAGTCCTCAGAAGCCATTAATTCCCGCCCCAGTCAACCTATGGAGTTAAGAGACATTAGTCTTACCTATACAACATAATTCTCATCTTACGGAAAAGTCAAAATTAGCACAACAGAATTATCTTAGCACTAAGTGGTTAAGTGCCACTAAATGTGAAAAACTATAATCAGGCACTAAATATACTATTTTAGCAAATTTATACTTTCCTAACAGCTTTCAGAATTTGCAAGCTAAACAATTTTTTAAATAACAAGATCTTCTTTACTAAGAAGCTATCAAGTATCTTGCCCTTATTCTGATTAGAGGTAAGGGGTAAAAAAAAATGTTTTTTAATACTTCTAATTTCACAACTTCCCAGGAGGTAGGGTGATTTAATCTGTACCTGGAAGTAAACTTTTTTTAAGAAAAGAACTTATATGTTGACCTGAGTGATGCTTAGATCAGGGGTCAGCAAACATTTTCTGTAAAGGACCAGATGTTTTAAGCTTTGTGGGCTACACACATCTTTATAGAATAATTTTTAATCCTTTTAAAATGTAGAAGCCATTCTTAGCTCAGGAGCCATACAAAAACAGGCCACAGGCTGAAATCTGTTGACCCCTGGCTTAGACATAGCACTTATTTAAATGATACTCATTACTCATTTCCAATGTTAGTAATGATTTCAATAATTTATATCCTAATCACTTTCTGAAATTAAGCTTATCCTTTAGGTTACAACCTTTCCCCATATTACTGATCTAATGAATTCCTCTCAGCTTGACTTATTTCAATCACTTCTCTATTTGTCTAACTTACATCAAGCAAGATTCTGAAGCTGAGAGAACATGTCATAGGTAAACCCAGGCCGAGCAAAATATCATTGAGCCCAAATTTCTGAAAGCTGCCACTTAACATACAGCTCAATGATAAAACCTGATAGTTTTACAATGTTTATAGATTATCTCACTATTTACTAGAACTGAAAATTTGACTAGGGATTTTACAGCCTTGTTACTACTGTAAAGCATTCTAGTCATCACGTTCTGGGCTTTCTCCAGTGAACCTGGAGATGTGGCTTTTAAGTGTTCCGACTCCCTAAACATTTATTTACATGTTAATCTCAGCAGAATTACAAATCTCTGCATTAGAATCTATTTTCTGAGCATTTACTTATTTTCTTTACAAAGTAGAACTACAGGCATCTGAGAGCCTGAAAATTTGCTTTACCAATTACTTCAACGTTGGGATACAGATGTCCATTGGTATACCTGATATGATCTTACCTTAAAGTCAAAATCATTCCAGTTCTAGTAGCTCCACATTTCTAAGTTTTTATTTAGCCCTTTACTATTTGTTGATTCTTTCCATATTATGCTAGTGCTCTTAAAAATATATTTTAAAAATCCAATATACCGTATTCAGACTTTCTATGCAATTCCCTAACAGCATAACAAAATTTTTCTATTTCAGGACAACCATCTACAGCAATTCAAAAAATAACACAATCAAAATGAACACTTAATATTCTCCCTCCACACCCACACCAACAAGCCCCAAATGTATTTACAACTAGATATATGTCCTGCCTCCACTTTTTAAATAAAACTGAGTAAACTTAGACATATAGTGCCTAGCAACACATATTAAAATCTTTCATAACTCCGCACAGGTCTCAAAACATTTAATTATAAAAAAAGAGACCTCATCCCAATCATCAATGCAAACTGGAAACATGTTAATAAAAAATATAAGCTCTGGCATTATTTCCATTTAAAAGTATCAATATTTAGAACATTCTATCAGCCACCAAAAAACAAACGACCCCCCGACATTCAGTATGGTTAACCTTCACACTCAAAAACATGGTTTGCTAAAAAGAAATGCCAATTGTCTTGTCAGTCCTTGAAATTCATTTTATAAGAACTTTCTTATTATAATAATTAAAATAGGTATCCCTCCCAAATGTTGACAGCCTAGTTTAATAAACACCCCACATAAACAAAACCTAAGTTTAAGGAGGAAAAAAGAAATATGAGCATTACCCTTGGGGGTGCACACATAGTCAGAAAACACATGACGATAAATGGGCTCCTATTTGATTGTTTTTATGACTTTTAAGAAGTGAGCATGAAAATAAAATCTTTATTTTCAGTTATTACCCACCAATAAGAGAAAGTTAGGTTCACAGTTTTAGCTCTTGACACAAAGTGAACTAGGAGGCAAATTTACATCCATCAGATACAACTAATGGACCAACTTTTAAATTCCAAGCTATCTTGAAAGCTTGCAACATACCAGATATTGCTGTGTATTCTCTAGTGACAGAATGCCAGCAATGGCTGACAATGAATAGAACTTGTGATGGGTTTTTAATAGCAGTGTTTTTTTATATGTTGCTAGAAATCAGGAGGTTTATAACACATTCATGTCCAGAAATGTGTTAAGATACTTCTAAGTCTAAACACACTTATGTATGAGTGTGTTTAGGAGTGTGTATGTTGCAATCTCAAGAGGGGTAAAAGTCCATATGGACTAAATTAATACTTGCCTCTGGGTAGCAGGTATGTTTGTAAATATAAAATTATGTTAAACATTAGCACCAGTGCAGAACATGCTCAGCATCATAAGATCCAAAACACCAGCACAAGTTTATCCATCATTAAAAAAAAACAATTACCTCCTTCCTAAGATGTCAAACTAGTAGGTAACTAGGTTAATCAATCTAATCCCAATGAACAACACTTGTACTGTACAATTTCTCATTTAGAAGTATAGGGGAGAACTAATCAGCTAAACAGACATTTTATGATTTAAAGTCTTAAATCATAAAGTATTTTAAAAACTGGACATTACCATAGATAGAAAATTACTAATAGTGACAAAAAGATCTTCAAAACTGTAAATAAAACCCCTTTCCTGTTTATCAATAAATGTTGCAGAAGACTTAAAAAAAAAAGGTCCTAGAAAGCCTGTTTGTTATTCTCTCCATGTATGTTTTAGTCAGTGGTGATGCTCTCGATCAAGAAATCCATTATTAACCTAATTTTCTAACGGAGGAAGAGGTAAAAAATACTTATCACTTTCTGTGGAATCTATCAACTTAAGACCAAAATGAATAGCAATATAGGAAATTCAGAAACAGTAAAATTTTTGGTATGTATTTCATGGATGGTGCTGCTGTTCCAACCTTATAAAGTAAAGCTGTCTGCTTTCCAAATTCCAAAAATTAACATACCCCCCCCACCACTTACCATACTAACCAGTGCCCTTTGGTTTCTTTAGAACAAGGGTTGAAGGGTTGATTATGGATGTACAATTTTGATTTGGGACCTTTCACACATACAAATCATACTGAGCGGCCACTTACTTTACAGAGCAGTTTAAATATTACGCATTAGCCAAATTAACTTGTTCCACCCACCCTACTGGAGGAGGAAAAACCCAACACCCATAAAACTACTTCACTTGACAGTATGTGTCTATCAACAATAAGTAGCTTAAACAACTTTCACCAGTAAGGTGTCTAGATTGGTTTTTAAAACAGGAAAGTGACATATTTTAAAAGTAAATGTAATTAAAATTGTGAATCAATTATAAATTGAACCTAATGAACCATGCAGGAGCAAGGGTTAATAAACCAATGTGCTTTGAATTTGTTCAAGTACGGATATTTCTGTATATAAAGATCTAGCATATATAACAGCTATCATGAGAAGTGAAAAAAGACCTTATCCCCAGAAATGAAAATATTAAAACTAAGTTAAAATACATAAAGTAGTTAGTATTCCACACAGCATAAAATTTGACAATCAAAGTTTACATGTCTCAGTTGACCATGTGTGAAAATGCAAAGCAGGTATTAAAACTGCTATTATGTCCAATATTTAAAACCAGTTTGTAATAGGGGGAACATCTAAATCCTTAATTAAAAAACACAAATGAAGTGAAAGCTTTAAACTGGTATACACTGTTCACACCTATATTTCAAGTTTGGAAATGCATATTTGCAAGCAGCAATACAAAAGTATTCATGAAGAATGCATAATCTCTGAAAATTATGAAAACATCCCCGCTACCAATACATTTCCTAAATACAAAACTGACTACCATATTGTTACTTCTGTGTAGCAGGAGAAGTTCATTTTCAAAACAGATAAAATTCAGTCTTTAGGTGTGAATGGTATGAATGACAGTCTTTTTTTTTTTTTTTTTTTTAAATTTCTTAGTCGTTTGGGATCCTTAAGCATGCAAGCCTCAAAGAGGAGGGTCCACAAGGAACCAGGGTTGTCTTATGGCATCCAGTTAAGCCAGAGCTGGGAATGCCTCTGGGTCATCCACATCAGGAGCAGAAGCACTTGACTGAAAAAGAAACAGAAGCAAAATTAAAGATTTTCAAATCTTATTAATGTATTTCCAGTGTCTACATTTAGACACAGAATTCTGAAAAAAACTTAGTCTTATTACAATAAGTAAAATATGTCAAAGCTTTTACTTTTGAAAGGCAAAATTATGGATCAGAATAGGACTACAGTTGGGGAGAGATTGGGATTGGCATATATACACTACTATATATAAAACAGATACCTAATAAGGACCTACTGTATAGCACAGAAAACTCTACTCAATACTCTGTAATGACCTATATGGGAAAAGAATCTAAAAATGAGTGGATATATGTATAACTGATTCACTTTGCTGTACACCAGAAACTAACACAACATTGTAAACCAACTATACTCCAATTAAAAAAAAAAAGAATAGGACTACAAATATTTGCAATAAGCCTTGTCCTAAATTTCTATCAAGATCTCAGAAAATTCCCTAGTAACAGCATGGGTTATTTTTCTAATAAATCACACAAGTAGATTCACACAAGGTAGGTATGTGGATTCTTACTCAGTTGTTCAGTATCCTTTTATTTTCCCCACTTGCTAAATAAGAATGGCAGCAATGTGACAGCAGGCTAAGAAACCAATTACAATTATTGAAGCAGCACATTCATGGCTATTTACAGTCAAAATACAAATTTTTACAATACAAAAAAGTATTGAAAAGATCCATACACAATGCCTTTAAAAAGAACCCATGTCACAGAAAGAAATAAAAAATCACTATTGTTATGGGTGACCATAAAATCTAGGATATTAAGTTACCACTATAATCAAACATTGGCAGACTCAATCAAGCAGATGGGTCCCCCAATTTGCATATCAGGCGTTGAGAATTCAGGAGGACATTATGGTTGTTTCCTAGGTAGACCATAAGAGACAATAAACTAACCCAAGTTATCTCTAATATTTTAGTAACATCTAGTCATTAAAACCATGGACTTTGGCATCCGACAGATCATTTCAAATCTACCAATTACTAGGGCTTCTATCAACGTATTTCAGAAGAATTTGTTTTTTGTCACACTTAGTACAAGGCAACGGAGATTACAGAAAATAGGACACAAATGAATCCCAACTTACAGAACAGCTCTCATGAACCAAAAACAATTAGTCAATGCCACAAAATTATACAAAGGAAACAAAGGTTTTATTAAGCTGAGCCCTAAAAAGCAGTGAAGATTTGTCAAGGCAAAGTAAGTATTTGGCATTTCAGGCAGACCTTACCAAAGGCCAAGAATTACCTTGGTTCCCTTCACCTGAATTTCATCTTCTGTAAAATGGTGGGGTTTTTGTTTGTTTTTGTTTTAGCACAGTACCATAACTGGCACCAGATAAGTACTCGATGAAGGGTGGTAAACTTAACTACTGGCAGCACTATTCAGTCACGTAAGTGGCTTTAAAAACAAAAAAATATAACCTAAAATGCAATTTCTTAAAGGCATGCATGTCAACCTTTTTCTTCTTCGACTTATGTCCCCAAAAGGACCTAGGGCAGTGATATATGGAAAGAGGTCCTCGAATTACTTAAAAGGGTAAAAGAAGCCTTAAAACTACCTTGTCAGTCCTGATGCCACGGTTTGGACGTCCACCACGCCCACGGCCACCTCGTCCTCCCCTGCCACCACGTCCTGGGCGGCCAAGGTCTCCAAAATTGATCTCCAGCTGAGACGTTATATCATTTGCTGGCTTCCGGAAATGGTGATCCATAACTGAGTCTTCAGCATGAGCCTAAAAATTTAAGTGAAGGCCACTGGATGATTAATAGGAAAGTAATGTTGCACACTTCTAAATGAGTTTTCTCCTAAAAAGACCAAAAATCCAACCTGCTCTTTGTGTGAAAAAATATAGAAACACCTCTACAGGTAATAAGTAAGCTTTGGGATCAGCTACAGTAATCTAGGAGGAATAATTCCTTTCACTTTTCTCTATTTCATGTTCCCTTAACTTTAAATTATAGATGATATTAGCAAGTCTTGATTAGAGATATAATCACAACTATTCAAGTGGCTGGGCCCCATCTCACACCTACTGCATCATCATCTTTAGCAGTGAAGTATGAATAAGTACATTTAAAATATGCCCTTCAGATTAGCATTCCAATGTGAACCTCTGAGGAAGACTTGGATAGATGGTATATATTTCTATTAGAGACATTATTGAATATTTAAGTTTTAAAGAGAACTTTTGCTCTATACTCTTCCAACTATGACCTGGGAAAGAAATTATATATAAACTTCTCAAAATGCTTTTCTGTTCATATTTAACTATGTGTTCTTCCATATAAATTGGAGAACTACAAATTCAAGTGAAACACAACGTTACGTAAGAAAGGAACCTTGAAAAGCTGTGCCCAAATAAAACCATGCCTTAAATTTACCACAGGAACCTTCTTAAAAATGAAGTCATCGTATTTGGGAAACCCAGGATCCTAAGCTACATAATGGACTCTGCAAAAAAAAGGCCAGAGAATTTTACACTGCTTAATGTCTGATCTCTTTCGTATGCTTGCGGTGAATGGGTTTTAATCTTCTAGTTAGAAACTTCTCATACTAATTTAAAGTATGTTTTGATTTTTCTAAATACACATATAATCCTCTTTCCTGAAGAGATATTTCACTCTTTCTAAATAGCTTGTAATATTACAACTGTTAATAATTACCTTTTAAGTACAAATAAATTTTGTATTTTTACACAGATTTTCATTCCTTTAATCATCGAATACCCAAATTAAATGTCATCCCTTTAGGTTAACTTTAAAGGCAACAGAAGATTCTTTTTAAAATATTATAAAGGAGCATAAAACACAGATGCAAACCCACAAAATCACTAGCAAATTAAAGTCAATGATATATACTAAGTCTCTGATTTTAAACGTTAGCTATTGCAATGATATCAATTTATCAATTAAAAGCATTTATAGGTTTCCAGAGCACAGAAGCAAAAAAACTTAAGTTGATATACTACTGAAAACATATTGAAGGTTTTACTATAATAAAGAGGAAGTCTGGATGTTCAGGTTACATCCCCAACCTTCAAGTTAACTAGTAGGATAAATTTTTTACAAAGTTTTTTTTCTAGAGCACTGTATGACAATGAGGAAATAAGAGCTCTGGTCTCAGCTGTCAATAATTCAGTTCTCCATTTCTCAAAGTTTCTTTCTTTCCCTAACTACTTCATATTTGTTGTGAAGATGAAGATAAAAGAGAAAGAGTACTTAAAGCACTGTATACAACAAACTTGAAGACCTATCATACCGATCTTCCTCAAATTACAATGGTGTTGCATCCTGATAAAACCTGAATATCTTTAAATCCAAAATACATTTAATACACCTAACTTACCAAACATCACAGTTTGGCCTAGCCTACCTTAAATGTGCTCAGGACATTTACATTAGCCTATAGTTGAGCAAAATCATCTAACACAAAACCACAAAGCCTATTTTATAATAAACTGTTAAATATCTCACATAATTTATTAAATGCAGTATTGAAAGTGAAAAACAGAATGGTTTTAAGTGTATCAGTTGTTTACCCTCATAATCAGGAGGCTGACTGGGAACTGCAGCTCGCTGCCGCTGCCCAGCATCACAAAAGAGTAGCGAGCACTGCATATTCAGCCTGGGAGATCTAAATTCAAAATTTGAACTATGGTTTCTACTATATGTGCATTGTTTTCACACCATTTTAAAATCAAAAAACCAAAAAGTTCTAAGTTGAGATCAATCTGTATTCAAATGATAAGGCCATATATGCCCGTAAGGCTGGATTTCATGTACATACACCACAAAGGCAGCATAACTATAAGGGTCCAAACATACAAAAGTGGCTTGATAATGAAAATGTCCTGATTTCAAGATTACTCACCACCAATTTCACATTTTATAATTTTCTAAAATTTCTAATTATATACATCACCTTGTGTAATAGTTATTTCTTAAAAGCTCAATGTAAAATAATACTTAAAGCTGGGACACCTAACCTGATGTCTAAAAAATGCATGAAGAGGCTTCAGGGTATTAATGATACTAATGATACAATATATCAAAACATTTTATATCTATGTCCTATTCTGGAGAAAAGTTCCATCGGGACCCCAAAAAGGTCATGAATAATTATCTCCAAGGTGCCAAAGTATACCTCTTTCACATTAACCTGAACAGTTTAATAATTAGTTCAAATGAACAATCTCCCCGAAGTGAACTTCCATGGTTCTTTAAATAAAGAATTCTCTTTGTTTTACAGATACACAAAACAACTTTGTCTGCAAGAACTACAAAAAAATAACCAAAAGCATTCTAATGAAGGAAGATGTTTTTTCTTCCCTACAGGAATTGACAATATCCTCATTTATAATACCTTCATGAAGTCAATGTTTAAAAAATCATCTCCAGGGCTTCCCTGGTGGCGCGGTGGTTGAGAGTCCGCCTGCCGATGCAGGGGACACGGGTTCGTGCCCCGGTCCAGGAAGATCCCACATGCCGCGGAGCGGCTGGGCCTGTGAGCCATGGCCGCTGGGCCTGCGCGTCCGGAGCCTGTGCTCCGCAACGGGAGAGGCCACAACAGTGAGAGGCCCGCGTACCGCAAAAAAAAACCCAAAAACAAACAGCAACAAAAAAAGTTAAAAAAAAAAATCATCTCCAAACCTCTATTTTATTTAAAAGTATTTCCAAGTTTATTTCACAGCTATTTTTTTGTTTAGAAAATTAAAATGTGGATTTTATTTAATCTTTTTATTACAGGTTGCCTTCATAACATTTCAATTTAACTTTGTGACTAAAATCTCATACTTACACAAACCCTAAAAGGATACAGCAGTGAGATTTTCCTCTAAGAATGTGCCCCAAGGCTTAAATAGAAGCTACCAAATCAAAAGCCACACACGTTTTTCTCAAATATTTTCATTAGTTTCCTTGTTTCCTAAGGAAAGGAAACTCATAAATTAATTCTCTGGTCTTTACAAGACATCACCCCTCAGTAAAGAAGGATAATACCATTTACTAAAGATTCCTGGATATTATATATGGCATACGCAGACAGTTTCCCACATAAAAATGCAAGCCACCTAACCTAATACAAGTCTTAATGACTCCCAGTTAAGATTTTTTTAAATATTACACAAATTTGAAAGAATAATTTCTTAGACTATATGATAATGCAGTTTATTTTCCTCTTGGGGCAATTTATCTGCCTCAAATAATCCTATGTAAAACTTTTTATAAACAGATTACCCATGTGAAATTTTAACATAAAAATTGTTAAATGCAATTCAAGACATCTGAACATTTTCAAACACCACAAAACTTCATTTTACCTCTTCACTCTTTGACTTATGAAGAACAAATCCCTTCTTCCACTGCCCATCAGCACCTTCATTTGGTTTTCGGATATTAAATTCTACTTTTGCCCGGTCCTTATTTTGAATAGCCTTCCATTCATCCAAAGTCATTTCTTTTGGGCCTTCTTCCTTTACTTCTTCAACTTCATTCTCCCTGTGTGAAAATGTTTTAAGTTTTACATGTGGTAAGGGGGCTTATAAAATCATATAACTTACAATTATAAGTAAGGAAGTTAACCTTGGCTGGTTGGTAATCTTCTAGATTACCCAAGGACAGGAGAATCAGTTTTCTTTGTAACCCAGTGGCTAACATGTGACTTGGCAGAGACCAGGAATCCAATGTTTGAATTATTGAAAGCGTGGATAACTAAGGAACATACAATTCATCTTCATAAACTCTTAAATGATCATCTATCAGTAACACAATCTTGAATTGGCTATATCAAACCTAGAACACATTTTTTAAAACCATACTACTGTTTTTAAAACTTACACTATGTGATTAAAATCATTAACCTAACTTCTCCTAAAACACATTTTTAAATTTCCATAATTTTTCACAATACATAATTTATAACATATATGAAGGTAATCATCTAGGACATCCATAAGCAACCAAGTTCCATATTCTAGAATATAAAAGAACTGTTCCCCTATCCTTTAACACTTAAGGCAAATCTTTAATTTCTACAGATCTTAATGTTATATACTCCAACTTTCAAACGAATCGGTATATGAAAAGGAGACTACAGTTTCACTAGTAATGGAAGTTTCTACAAAATACTGGTTTCAATGCTTAACACCAAATTAGTTATTCCTAAATATAATTCTCAGGCTATAACTATTACATATTATCCCTTTCCCTTTTTACAGAAACAAAGCATGGGCCTAGGAATCCACTATTTAATCTCAATTTCCAATTGTCACCAAACAAGTTGTTTGCTATTTTGGGAGCACTGCTTTCCAAAGATAGCAGGTGATTCAGTTAGCCTTGCTCAAATATCTCCTGTCTGTGCTACTACTCTTTACTGTTTGACAAATCCCATCTTAAAACTTCCCAGACCAAGCTTACACTGAATTGATGAGATCTAGACTGTAAAGTCCAACCCTGTCAGTTAACATATCAGAAAACTAAAGACTGAAAAAAGGTCCTAGGCTACGCCTAAGTTGTACCACAGCCAAGAAAAGAACTCAGCATACCTTTATCATATCACGAAACCATGACACCTACTGTCAAGGGTAGGATTGTAAGGATCAAATGAGACAAAACAGAAGCTCTAGAACTATACATAAGGAAGCTAATCAAATTCAGCCAAAGCTGTTTCTTAAATTTACACCTGCATATGCAAGACATAATACTATGTTCAGATTCTCCCCTATTCTGGAGTAAGACTGTTCTAATGTCATCATCATGGTCTTTTGACCCAATACCCCCTTTTTAGTCCTCGGAACTGAGCTAAGGATTTATTGCCAATACCCTATCAATAACATCCTTTCCTTCTGGTAAACAGTTATAATCTTGTCAGATTACTCTTTTTTTTGCAGGGGGTGGGTGGTTCGCGGGCCTCTCACTCTTGTGGCCTCTCCCGTTGCGGAGCACAGGCTCCGGACACACAGGCTCAGCGGCCATGGCTCACGGGCCCAGCTGCTCCGCGGCATGTGGTATCCTCCTGGACCAGGGCACGAACCCGTGTCCCCTGCATCGGCAGGCAGACTCTCAACCACTGCGCCACCAGGGAAGCCCCCCAGATTACTCTTAATCTTAAAGTGAGTTAAACATGAACTCTTCATTAGGGGAACAACATTTATGTTGAGCTTTGTAAAGTACTTAATGTTACGTAAGGTTCATATGTCTCACCTATCACAATTTCATTGTTTACCACACAAAATTAAGACTCCATAGTTTCGTATAAATTAATTTATATTACCAAGTTCTACACATCACTTAACACCATGTATTTTTATCTACTCTCTCCAATAGTAAATTATTATTCCTTATTCAAACAAATCCACAAAATATGATTTTCCAATCATTAATAATGGTTCACTGTAAGAACAACTCCTTCTGGAGAAAAAGAAAAGTTTAGAAAAGCATTGCCTCCCTAAATGATTTGAATATGCCCTGATTAAGAATTACTGACCTAAATAATCTGTAATGCAAGACTTTACACCACATACCGAAAGAAATGCCTGGCATATAACTTCTGCTTGTATTGATGGAAACCAGAGGAAGGCATTAAGTTATTTCTACTAGCATAACTTGAGTCTTTAAAACTCTCCCCCACCCTTGAACAAACAATTTCAAAACCATCTTCTAGTGAACTGACAACATATTCTGGTGCTTGCTCTCCTCACACATTTTAAAACAAGCCAATAATGCTATGTTCCAAATTCTATGTTGATGGAAAAAAAAACTTCAAGGAGATGGAGAAACTAATTTTAAAATGGTCATGTTTTCTCATTTTAAACTGTATTAGAATAAAATTTGTATAGTTACACAGAGTCCAAAGTACTTTGAACTATGAGTTCCAAATATTTCTCAGGTTAAAACGGCTATTTTTGTGCTTAGGGTTAACAGGATTTACTAAAATACATATCTTCCCTATCTTTTTAAGATGACAATGGTAACTTCAAATAGAAATAACCACTTCTATTTGTCAAACCATTAGAGCCCAACATATACATTTGTAAACCACTCCTCTAAACACTATTTGAGGGAATGGAGTACAAAAGTCTCTCCTTTTAAAAAGCAAATAGATAATAGCATTAAGCCTACAGGTTGTTTTCTTTTTAAACCCCAAACATTTCAATGCTCGAGCATTACCGCTACCGTACACACAAATCACTTACTTATTTTCAGTGTCCGCAACTGGATGTTCTTCACCTTCAGGTGTTTCCTCAGTCACATTTGATTGCTCCAAGTCACTGCAATTATAAGATATTGGTTTCTGAATGTATTTGGGGGACTCTCTAAGGAAAGAAAGAAAAAAAAGGCATCTAGGTCCATTTACATGTAGCTGAAAGTCTTCACAGAAATATTTTAAAATTCTCACATTCCCAATGTCTTTTCCTACTAAATTTACTCCCCAGTAGACCACTAAGAGAAAATAATTAAAAATGTATACTGATCCAAGTTATAGCTCAAGTACATTACTCAAAAAGTAGTATGACAGCAGTTAGTTCTAAAATAAAGCCTTACTGGCTTTTCAAATTTTTGTCATCACCAAAGGGGTCAATAGCTAGAATAAGAACTATTAAATAAGAAACATACAATAACATAATACCCAAATAACCTCAAAATAGGATTTCAATAAAAGCTATATATCCATATTAAAAGAAAAATTAATATCATATATTTTTGAAATGTAGAAAAACTGGTCATTTGATACATTATAATCCAAACATACCCAAAAAAGCATTCATTATCTTGTAAGGAAGTAGCTCTGAGATAAGAGCATCCATCCTTGTCCCAGGGACAAGTAAAAATTTAACGGGTACACCTCTAGTAAGGTATAAGATCAATTTTATTAGAAGTATTTATTTAAAAAAAACAGAATACCAACGTTAATTCATCTTTGACAGTTCCCCAGTTGTGAGATCCGCTACCTCCACGCTTGTCCTCATGCTTCAGGCCACTGTAATGTGAAAAAGAACTAACAAAACTGAGTTAACATAATACTCTTTAGTTCTAGAAATTCAAATTTTGTTTTATTAAAGAAGTAGCTTCAAATATAAAAGTATAATAAAAACCAATATAAGACTTACGATCTATCACTTCCACTATGCCTATCAAATTCACGTTTGCCACGAGAGTCAAAGCCATCTCCCCGGCCCATTCCTCGTCCACGACCTCCTCGACCTCTTCCAAGACCACCACGGCCTCGGATAGGCCGGTCAATAATCGGTCTGTAACAAATAAAAAAATATTATATACTTCTAAGGTTTCTGGTAAAAGGAAGAAGGGAAATTCAAAGGCTCAAAGATGCAGGAACATATTTACTGGCTCATATCCCAAAGGAAATCAAAACTAGGAAACTCCCCAACATAAGAAAATTACTTTGACATTCTCTAAAACTTTACTACTAATGCATATACTTCTTCCTTGTTACTCATTTCACATTATAATCTAGTAAAACTGCTATTCACCAATATACATAAAAACTAAAATAAACACACGTAACCTTCATAACTGAAGTGTTTCATTACAAGAAATCTAAGTTTGAATACTAAAAACTGTTACGAAAATGTCCTAAGAACAACAACACACACACTTAGACGTTTCGCTAGAAAAACTGATAAAATTAACTAGCCACACTGCTTCCTGGGAATTATGCTCAATTTATCTGTGTTAAGATGTCTCTCTATAACTGACAAAACATGAAGAGATTAAGAAACAATCTTGCCTATCAACTGAAAATTCTCCTCCTTCACCCTTTTCTTCAAGTGGTTTTTCAAATCGTCTTTCACGAGGTGGTCGCCTTTCTGGTCTCCTATCAATTATCTTCCCTTCACCCTGAAGTTGCTGATCAGGTCTTCTTCCAACGCGTCTTATTCCTAAAATGATTTTAAAAAAACCACGTAAGCAAATTATTTTTTGCAACACAAAAAACTAGGCCTAGGC
Organism: Neophocaena asiaeorientalis asiaeorientalis; assembly: GCF_003031525.2. Taxonomy (NCBI): domain Eukaryota; kingdom Metazoa; phylum Chordata; class Mammalia; order Artiodactyla; family Phocoenidae; genus Neophocaena; species Neophocaena asiaeorientalis. Next base: position 824,600 of record NW_020185328.1, read on the forward strand.
TGTTAAAAGAAAAAAAAAATTTACTCTTTAAGTCCATTAACTAGCACTTCCCACCGAAAAAGGCCAACACTGGGCATCTCTAAAGTGTAACAAGGTACTTCAGAAAAATTCCTATTTAAATAAACTTGTTTCAAACTTCCATTCAGTTTGCCAAATCACTTTTTTCCCCTAAAGCATTCTCTATAACTGACCTGGAAGTCATTTGGGTAGCCATTATTTCTCTCACTTTTCAAGATGCCAGTCTCTTAATTTAAAATTCTAAATTTAAAGAAATTTTAAGCAAATGATACATTTTGGTTTTAAAGATACCAAAGATAACAACATTAGCCATTCATAAATAATAACCAAGCAAACCAACACAATCACCAGGTAAAGACCCCCCAAAAAACCCGTGAAGACATTATTTTATTTTATATAATCTGGAGGGGGAAAAAAAGAACACAGTAAAGACTGATGATTCTATGTAATTACAAAACTGAAAGGAAAACAAATGGCATTTAAGATTACATCTCTGATGGATAACAAGGTCTTACTGCAGAACACGGGGAACTATTGATATATTCAATATCCTGTGATAAACCATAACGGAAAAGAATATATTAGAAAAAAGAAAGTATATATGTATAATCGATGAATCATTTCACTGTACAGCAGAAATTGACACATTGTAAATCAACTATACTTCAATAAAAAATGTTTAAAAAATTTTCTCTATAGTTGAAAATAGCTATTTAACAGCAAAAAAAGTACCATTTTCCTCTCCTGTTGCAGTCTACATACATATATATGTATACATATACATACATACCACACCTAACTTTTAAAACATACTGTTATGCAACCAACAGGAAATAGTCCACTTATTTATTATTATGGAGATTTTTTGGTTTGCCCTTTCAAGTATCTTCGTTTCCAAAGAATCTTTAAAAACCACATACACAAAAGGACCCCTTTTAAGCAAGACATAGAAATAGAAACTTGTGAAACTAAGTGATGGCTGAAGCATTTACTGATTTCCCCCTTCATTCATTACTTTTTTCCTGTTAGTGTCAGAGGCCAAAAAGGCAACCAATATGCATTACTGGTAGCCTTAAAGATAAGAAGTAGATTGATGGTTAAATTCATGACTAAGATTTTAGGTATGCTCTAATTCCCAAACCACAATTTCTGACAAAGTCAAAAAGCACCTGAGGAATTGGTTTCGCAAGAAATTAAGTTGGTTCACTCTGGTTCTTTCTAAGAAAGTGTAACACCACCAGGATGCCCCCAATTGTTCAGCTGCTGGTAGCCAAGGTCAAACGGTAAATGTCAAACTCTTCAGTGAAATTTTAAGGTCCATTCCATATACTCTCAGGACAGACCAGAAATCTTAGATCTTACACCAAGGCATTTTAAATAAATTTCATCAGAGGTAGTGTATTAGGGTGGAGCTATGGAACCAGTCCTTGTAATATCCAAACCACACACCCAAATGAACAATGGCTTGCTTCCCCACCCCAATATCCAGTATCAGGCTTACAGAATCTACAACACTTACAAATAAATCCACCCAATGACTGACATTTAAAAATGCAAGCGTCTCTTGATTTTCACTAGATTCCAGGCTTCTAACATTAAAAAAACAAATGAGTAGATGGTGTCAATTCTCAAGTTCCTCAAATGGCCAAAAGACAAACTACAAAATTCAAAGAATATAAACATCAAACACACATCTAAGGCAAGTCTAGGATCGTGCCAGGACCTCTATTCAAAGGCAAGGAACACATGATCAGGTTAACAATCAATCCCATGACAAGAGGCAGGGACTTTGTTTACAGGTCTATCCTTCCCCAATGCCCAGAATTGACTGCTAAGAGGTAAGGTTCAAAACGATTTTTTTTCATTCAATATTTTTATAGGCTTGTGTTTTATGCAATTTAAGGTTAAGTGTGCTCTGAAATGCTGACCTAAGGAAAATGTTGATAGGTAATAATGGAAGTTTTCCCAAGGAAAGACTACTGAATGTTGAACTCGGTCCTGGTCATATATTTATGAAATAAATTTTTAACTTTGTAATTTAAAATACTAGGTTCCCGCTAAGAGCTTATTTCAAAAATGGGCTTTCTGATCAAAACATATGAGGGGTTTAAACCATGCTTTATGTTTCAAAAATTCAAAAGGGGTGAACACACTTCAGATTCCATTTTTTCACGTACTTTCTTTGGATTAGTGTGATGAAGGAGGTAAACTTGAGCAGTTTAAATAAATACACAAACCAGTGTTCCTTAACATAGAAATTAGATTTATTACATTGTGCTACAGATTGCTACAAAACTTAGCTGAATGAATATTTAGCCTAAACGATGTATATACATGCTTTCTAATACCCCAACTTGTGCTTCCCTCCCCAACCTGTAATTTTAATACAACTGTTTTATTTACCACCTAGGTTCTTCACCCCAAGCCTCACAAAGCTCTCTCTGTATTTTCTAAAAATTCTAAACCAAAACCTAACACAATTGTTTTGATTTTTTTAATTTAAATTAGTTGAATGTTATCAAATTCGACTAAAGCTAATGAGAACTCCTTTCAGAAGCACGTGGCAAAATTTCAATTTTCAACACATAAAGGAAACCTTCAAGCTTCAAAGCTTAAGTCCTACACCTACTTACTACGGATCGTGTACACTTTTTCTAATCCCCCACTGTTTTGCTTTTTCATCCATCACAAAAGACAAACCAGTAACGAGTGAGAGAGCAAAAACCAAGTTCAAGACAATCCTGCGAAGTTTACAGTGACCTGGAAGCAACTACTACCCGCCAATGAAATCCTGACCATGCTTCACGCACATGGTGAGAAAAAGCTGCACTCCAAAGGGCTCTGCAGCAGCTAACGCTGTGACAGCCTCGGCACTCTTTGCACCACGAGGCCCAGGCCAGGCCACGCCACGCCACATGTAACATTGCATGCGGGGGGTCCGGCCGGAGAAAAAGATCGTGACCCGAGGACGAGCTTCAGGATTTCCTGCCATCACCAATCTTCATTCAGAATTCCCGCTTCTGCTCAATTCAGGGTGGCCAAATTTCTCTCCCTCCCAACAGCCTGACGCACTCCAGCAAGTTATTAAGTTTGCAATAGTTGTGCGGGCGAGGGGGTAACGATAAAGCACAGGGAGCACCTAAAAGGGCACCTTGCTCCACAACATCCGATAGGCTCGAACGTAGGGGGGGGGGGGCGTAGGGGGAAACTCCGACCCCCAGCTTTTCTCGGGGGTACCCCACGCCACCCTGGGACAAGACGGCAGGGCAGGAGCCTAAAAATCACAACCGCACCTCAGAGCGGCGGGCTGAGAGAAAGCTCTGAGCAGGAAGAAGCCGCGGAAGCCCCGCCATCCCGTTAACAACAAACGCTCCGAAAAGGAGCTCCCTTCCCCGAACCTCGGCCCATGCGCTCGCCCGCCAAGGAATCCGGCGGGAAGACAACAGCCTCCCAGGATCCCGACCACGCTCCTCCGCTCAGAACCTGAGGCGGGAAGGGGTGGCTCCAGGATCCTTGCAGGTGGCGGTTTGAACTTGTGGCTACCACGCTCCCAGCACCTTCGCAGGACCTAGCTTTCATCAGGCGGGGGAAACGCGAAGAAATCGGCGGCCAAGTCTCCCGCGGACCCTCGGAGCTCCAGAAGCCGGTGGTAGCCGCCAGTCCCCTCGCTCCTTCCCTCCATCCCGGGTCTCCCCCACCTTCCACCACAGCTTTACCTTCTTTCTTAAGCGCCACGGGCGGCTGCGTCTCCTCCTTCTTGTCAACCACGCCGACGTTGGGGGGCAGCGGGTTCTTGCGGTCTTTCTGGGACTCTTTACGCAGCTGTTTGCCCGCCGCGTTGGAGTTTGTCTGGGCTGCGGCCTGAGCTGCGCTCTTGGCCCCAGGGCCCCCAACGCCGCCCCCGCCGGCTTCTTTTTTCTTGTTCTCTGCTGCCTTCAACACCTCGAAGGGGTCCGATTCGTCGTCAAATAACTGGTCGAATCGATTGGTGACCACGCAGCCGAAGCCTTCTTGTAAGTGCCCAGGCATGATGGTGGCTCGGCGGCGCGTTCCTCCACGGATTGCAGCGGGCCGCGCCGAGCCAAGAGCGCCTGCTTCAGCTCTTCCCACAAGATGGCCGGGCCGAGAGAGGGGGGCCGTCTTCTCTTCCGGCGCCAGGCACACATCCGGGAGCGGCCAGCGCCGCGCGGTACCATGGGGTGTGTAGGCCGAAGTCGCCTCTCCCGAGGCGGCTCCCAGCGTTAGGACTACAATTCCCAGAACACACGGCGCGACAACTCTTCGCGCGCGCCTCAGAGGCGGGACCTCACCGAGGGAGTGGAGCAGCAAGCAGAGGGAGGAGAAGAGTGGTGGTGGGCGGAGCCCTGCCACCTGCTCTCGCCACCCTTAAACTCTCCGGGTCTCGAGCTGCGCTGAAAACAGGAAAACGTGACGGCTTGTTTTGCTCGGGAAAGTTCTGAGCCTTCGCTTTTACGTCCCGCCTCTGGCCCAGGGCTAACTTTCCCCACCTGTCCGGGAGGTCAAGGTGACTACCAGTCTTACAAGTGGAGACTCACAAACTTCCAGGGCTGGCGGGTTGCTGAGGTGCCGCACTTGCCTCACGAAGGCAGGACCCGCTCTGTGCCAAGTCCCTAGCTGATCAGTTGCTGGAGTCGCCCTTCTGCAGCCCCAATAATGAATTGAGGCTCTTCTGTTTAATATGAGGCGGAATACGCTTCCTCTCGCGGGGACTGAACTCGAGCAGCAGAATCAACCCAAAAGACAAGTTGAACTATCATATGTGAGTGTTGCGCTCTTTTCTTGTGTGAAGAACGCCTTGTTGCCACTAGTGCTTTAATTGAAGTAAACTGCTGACACTGCAACACTAACCAGACGCTGGGCAAGCCTCGAAAAGGCACTGTTTGTAGAAACACTTTCTAGAGTCAATCCAATTGTCCTTTAGTGTCCGGCAAGCCAAGGATTGGGTGTCAGTAAAAAGTGCTCAAGAAATAACATTTTAGAGCATCTGAATGTGTGGTCCGCTGAGAGGTGCAGTGAGGGGAGGAAAATAATATCAGCGAATTAACTGTCATTACTAAAAGCATTGATATTAGTTGAGAATATTAAAGTCTGTTAATGTAATAGAGTGTCAATGCGTATTCAGGCATATTTGGTAACGCTGTAAGTGTACTATCATAATTTTAAAACCTTTTTCCATTAACACAAAATATAGAAAAATGCATCTCTATGTTCCAGGTGCTATGAATAACCTTAATGTCGACAACAACTTGTTAGGTAGGTGGTTTTCCCATCTCACAGATGAAACCATTTCAGAGGTGAAATGACTTACCACGTTCGTATCTTTTTAAGTGCTAGTGCCAGGAGTTAACCCAGTGTTCTAACTCCACGCTGAGACTCTTGACATCAGCTCTTTAATCCAGACTCTGATTTCTGATAGAAGTCAGTCAATATAAGTTAATTTACAGTATTTAATAAGATTTAAATATTGTTGCATGTCAGGCAGGGTATGTCACATGGCCAAATGGAATCTTATCGATTTCTGAGCAGAATTTAAATCAGTTCCTTAACAGGGAAAATAAAAGAGTCGTGTTACAAGCATGTGGCAGCAAGCCTAGTGTTTTTCTTACTTCTAAATCCAGCCCCCATTCCTCAAAGTCACCTATTTCTCTGTCGCCGCAGTCCCTACCATACACACTCCCGTCTCACACGGAGACCCCACCTCCTTCCACGAGCTCTGGCTCTTGTAGCTCCTACCAAGACAAAGGACAAGGAGTGTTTGACTGTACTCTTCATGCCCCTTTGAAAATAGCACAAGTGCCATTTGGAAGATCTCCCTGCTTTAACAACCTCTTTCTCTTTACCAAGGGCTGTTAATATCTGCATCTTTGAGACATCTGCTACACCTCCCCCTCTTACCCCTTTCTGACCACTGCCACAACAATGTCAGGAGCTAAAACTTGATATTTTATTAGGTACTTGGTGCACTTTACATGTGTGATCTCATTTAAGCCTCACGTCAACTCTATGAGAAAGGTATTATTATTGCCTTTTTAAGGTGAGGAAAATGAAGCACAGAGGGACTAAGTAACTTACCCACTCCTACCACAGTCTGGGGGGTGGGGCAGGCCTGTCCTTAGTTGTTTTTTATCCTGTGTACAGGTCTCTGATTTCCTCAGACAGATCTTTACGACCACCAAGCACTCTTACAACAAGAATACTTAAAGATATGCTACATGTAGGGAAATTGTATGGCTATGAATTTTTGAGTTTCAGTCATGCTCCTCAGGGACTTTATCTATTAATATAATGTAAAAATATAAATAAACGTTTGGGGAAAACGGGAAAAATTTGTAAGCACTTTCAACTTCCTTCTCTCCCTTTTGTCTCTCCTGGAATTTTGGTTAATACAGGAACTTTTTTTTTTTTTTTTTTGCGGTAGGCCTCTCACTGCTGCAGCCTCTCTACCGTTGCGGAGCACCGGCTCCGGACGTGCAGGCTCAGTGGCCATGGCTCACGGGCCCAGCCGCTCCGCGGCATGTGGGATCCTCCCGGACCGGGGCACGAACCCGCGTTCCCTGCATCGGCAGGCGGACTCTCAACCACTGCGCCACCAGGGAAGCCCTTAAAGCCCATTTTTAAAGTATACAAATAAAGCTCCAAATGCTAATTCTTTTACATCTCACAATTTTATTTTATATGTAATTATCTTTGCAAATGTTTCCTTTCTTCTGAGAAGTTAAAATAGTCTTTAAAAATATTTAAAAGTTCCTGCTACTCTCAATAGAAAAAATATTGGCCAAATAAACCTCAAGAGAGAAGGAAAAGGAGACTTCTTGCAGACTTATTCAAATGAATGGCAGGAGTTGTAAGGTGACATGGTATAAGATATCACTGATTAGAAATGTAGCTTAAAATATCAGCTCTCTGTAGTGCTGCTTGAATCACATATTGTTCTCTGAAAAATACTTGTGCAACTTCACAGCCTTATCTATAGCAAGCTCTCTAGAGTTTTCTAGCAGTAAATGCTGAAAACTATCCAAATACCTTGATTAAATATCCAATATAGTTGCCTGATGTTAATGCAACTGAGAAATGGAATATTATACCTCCTTCCGGCCCTCACTTGTTTTTAGGATGCTAATACTCAGTTGTCAACCACATTACAACTTGTTTTTTACCTATTTCTAAATCTCAAGTCTCTGTTACTAACTGTTGCTATATTATAATAGTAATTACTAACAAGGACTACAGTTTGAGCATTTGCTATGCACTTGACACTGTGCTGAATACCTTGCATGAGTCATTTCCTTTAATTCTCAGAACAACATTATGGAGTAAATAATATTACTCTACTCCCCTTTTACACATGGGGAAACTGTGGTTAAGTGCCTCTCCCAAATTCATATTGCCTAGAAGAATCCAGACAGTCTGACCTCACAGCCTGTTATACTTGTGAGTGGCATGATAGAGAGAACAAAGTCTTTCATGGCTACCACCTGTAGCAAAAGAAAACTATTATTCTATTATAACACTTTGGGGACACTGGATACAGGTATCATATAAATGTAAATAAGAGAATCTGATTTTTAGTGTACTCTATATAATGCATTTTTAAAACAAAATCAATAAAGGTGGTTCTTATGAAGAAAAGGGCAAATCCGCCGTGTCTGAGTATGGAATGCTAAATACAATATTCAAGTCTAGGCTCTTGCTAAAGTTAGGATATCAAAGCTAAAAATAGAAATATTACATTCTCTATTTTGTCACCTCAAACTTTCTTTGAAGGTTGATACTCTTGATTTTAAGCTTCCCTTCCTTTTTTCCCTTACATTGTACTCTTAAAAACACACACACACACAGCTTTATTGAAACATAATTCACACAACATAGAATTCACCCATCTAAAGAGTACTGTTCAAAAGTTTTTAGGATATTCACAGAGTTGTGCAGCTATTACCATTATCTAATTTTAGAACATTTTTATCACCCCCAAAAGAAACCCATACTCATTAACTATCACTCCCCCATTCCTTCCACCCCCAGCCCTGGGCAACCACTAATCTACTTACTGTCTCATAGATTTGCTTATTCTGGACATTTCATAGAAATGGATTCATGTGGTCTTTTGTGACTGGCTTCTTTTCACTTAGCATAATATTTTCTAACTTCATCCATGTTGTTGCATGTATCAGTACTTCATTCCTTTTTGTGAATAAATAATATTCCATTGTATAGATAGACTGCATTTTATTTATACATTCACCGGTTGATAGACATCTGGGTACTTCTGCTTTTTGGCTATTATGAATAATGCTGTTATGAATATTTGTTTGTAGAACTTGTATGGACATATGCTTTCATTTCTTTTGGATATATATCTAGGAATGGAATTGCTAGGTCATATGGTAACTCTGTTTAACATTTTTAGGAGCGACTGTTTTCCAAAGAGCGTGTACCATTTTACAATCCCACCAACAATTATGAGGGTTCCAAATTCTCCATATCCTGTGTGTTTGTCTTTTGATTATAGCCATCCTAGTGGGTGTGAAGTGGTATCTCATTGTAGTTTTGATTTGTATTTCCCTAATGGCTAATGACGTTGAGCATCTTTAACATGCTTATTGCCCATTTGTATATCTTCTTTGGAGAAGGTCTATTTAGATCTTTGCTATTTTCTAACTAGTATATTTTTTTTAAATTGTTGAGTTATAAGAACTCTTCATATATTCTAGATCAAGGGCCTTATCAGTTATATGATTTACATATTTTGTCCCAGTTCTGTGGGCTGACTTTTCACTTTCTTGGTGGTATCCTTTGCAGCATAAAACCTTTTTAATTTGATGTGGTCTTTTGTGATGAAGTCCAATTTATCTATTCTTCTTTGGTCACTTGTGCTTTTGTTGTCATATCTAACAAGCCTTTGCCTAACCCCAAATCACAAAGATTTACTCCTATGTTTTCTTCTAAAAGTTTTATAGATTTTTAAAATAGTATTGGCTCTTACATTTAGGCCTATAATCCATTTAAAACTAATTTTTTTGTTCCATGTATTCCCCTTCCTTTTAATTTAAATTAATTTTAAATATGTCAAACCCAAAGAAAAACTTTAGAAGGAAAAAAAAGGTGGTTATTTTTCATCTTACTATTTTAAAAACATTTTATTTTGGACATTACAATAAATTGCAAGTTTTTAGGTTTAAATACATCCAATGAAGTTCCAAATGCACCTGTATAAACCCCTTTGAAAACAGAAAATATATTTCACACTTAATACTATTTATTCATTTTGATAATAAACATTTAATTCAACAACTATTTATTGAACATCCACCTGTATGTCAAGCACTGCTCTGAGTCCTAGGGATTCTGTGGTGAACAAAACAGGCAAGGCCCTGGTCTTCGTGGACTTTACATGCTGGTGGAAAGAAGCAAAGAATAAACAAGTAAATAAATGTCACTGACATCATTTTCAGAGAATGGTACCTACTATGAGAGCATAATGTGAGGAAGGGACAACTGTTTTGGATTGTATGGTCAGAAAGCCCTCTGAGCTAAGGCCTGAACAATGAGAAGAAACCAGCCTTGCAAAGACTTTAAGAAAAAGCTGAGGAAACAGCAAGCAAGAGAACGTGAAGTAGGAAGGAGCTTGTAGATTCCAAGACAAAAAACAAAAGCAAAACCAAAAATCTCTGAGTGTGTAGCCAGATGAGCATGAGGTTGGAGTGGTGAACTGGAAGACAGATCTTACAATGAATACAAAGGTAATTTAGTCTGTATGTGCTTTCAGATTGCTTCTAATTTTCTCTGCCAAGAAGAATCCCTTGGGCTTCCCTCGTGGCGCAGTGGTTAAGAATCCGCCTGTGCAATGTGGGGGACACGGGTTTGAGCCCTGGTCCAGGAAGATCCCACATGCTGCAGAGCAACTAAGCACACGTGCCACAACTACTGAGCCTGAGCTCTAGAGCCCGCGAGCCACAACTACTGAGCCTGCACGCCTAGAGCCCGTGCTCTGCAACAAGAGAAGCAGCCACAATGAGAAGCCTGCACACCGCAACGAAGAATAGCCCTGCTCGCCGCAACTAGAGAAACCACGCATGCAGCAACAAAGACCCAACGCAGCCAAAAATAAAAATAAATAAAAGAAATAAATTTTAAAAAAGAAGAAGAAACTAACATGGTAATAAAGCTTGCAATATAAAATATGCTGGGGACTTCCCTGGTGGTCCAGTGGTAAAGAATCCGCCTTACATTGCAGGGGACGCGGGTTCCATCCCTGGTCAGGGAACTAAGATCCACATGCCGTGGGGCAACTAAGCCCACGTGCCATAACTACTGAGCTCGCGTGCCTCAACTAGAGAGGCTGTGTGCCGCAAACTACAGAGCTCACGTGCCACAACTACAGAGCCCACATGCCCTGGAGCCAGTGTGCCACAACTAGAGAAGAGAAAACCCACACACCACAACTAGAGAGAAGCCTGTGCCACAACGAAAGATCTTGCATGCCTCAGCGAAGATCCCGCGTGGCACAACTAAGACCTGATGCAGCCATAAATAAATCTTTTAAAAATATTCTGTAATCAAAATTCTCATTTGTTATTCTGAAAGAAGCCAGGTCAACACATTCTTGAAGTTTTAATCTGATACTTTAGGCATTGAGAGCGCAAAGGCATTCTTATTGATCCCATAGGAGCTCAAACATTGCTTTTTTTCACTAAAAATTCCCTCTCCGTACTCTGACTGTTCTTGGCTTCTGTGAAGTAGGTTAGACGTAACAGTACCAAACAAAGATTGTTGGCAGAAGGTTTCTTCATGGTGATATCATATTATTTACCAGGAGCTACCAAAAAACTGAAATAGTACATGTGCAGGTGGTATCCCTAAAATTGAAAAATCAGAAGAGTTAATTATAAGTGCAATGCTCAGACATAATAAGCACCCAATGAATAGGAGCCGTTATCACAATAGCTTAAACCAATCTTCAGAGACACAACTCTTGATTGCTGGCTGGAATCTCTTAGGTTTCTTTTTTTTTTTTTTTAAAGAAGATGTTGGGGGTAGGAGTTTATTAACTTATTATTTATTTTTGCTGTGTTGGGTCTTCGTTTCTGTGTGAGGGCTTTCTCTAGTTGTGGCAAGCGGGGGCCACTCTTCATCGCGGTGCGCAGGCCTCTCACTATCGCGGCTTCTCTTGTTGCAGAGCACAGGCTCCAGACGCGCAGGCTCAGTAGCTGTGGCTCACGGGCCTAGTCGCTCCTCGGCATGTGGGATCCTCCCAGACCAGGGCTCGAACCCGTGTCCCCTGCATTAGCAGGCAGATTCCCAACCACTGTGCCACCAGGGAAGCCCTCTCTTAGGTTTCTGCTGCTCCCAGAAGAAACAAATGGTGAGGTTATAGGAGATGGATCCTTGTGGCTGACATTCATATGTGGAGATTATGTGTAGAAATTTTGGAGCAAGTTGTGTGTGTGCAGAGATCTCAGGTTAGGCAGTGACACAGGAGTGAGGGCTACAAGGCCTTGCTGCCCACTGTCACCACAGGGAGTTTCTTCCTCTAGTGCCAAGTCTGTAGAGATTGGGTTTGAATTCGTTAAGGGTATTCCTTTTAAATTTAAGCTGGGGCCTCTGCTTTCCTAGAAATTGCATACAAAATTTTGCATATTCCCAGAATAGACCTTGCTTTCATCAGATCTTTTGAAGAATTTAAGAGCAAGTATGTAGAAACAGAAAGCAAATTCGTAGTGGCAGCCTACACCCGTGGAGGGGCTTGGGGACGAATGGGTAGTGACTGCTAATGGGTGTGGGGTGATTGAAATGTTCAAAAATTGGGGAGCTCCCTGGTGGTCTAGTGGTTAGAATTCAACTCTTTCACTGCCATGGCCCAGGTTCAATCCCTGGTCATACAGCTGAGATCCCACAGGACACTTGGCCAAAAAAAAAAAAAAAGTTCTAAAATTAGCTTGTGGTGATGGTTGTACAACTCTGAATATACTAGAAAACATTAAATTGTAAACTTTAAATGGGTGAATTGATGGTATGTGATGGTATCTCAGTAAAGTTTTTTGTTTTTTAATGAATAGTTAAGACATTCAAAAGACTAAGGACCACTGCTGTCTGGCATGAACCTCTGATTGTGTCTTATTTTATAATCCCAGAATACAATGATCATGCGTACTATGTGCCTGGCACTAGGTGTTTTACATGCTTATGTTATTATATAAAAGACTTTGAAGTAGGATTGTTATCTACACTAAACATGAAACCAACAAATGGCAGAGACTAGATTTGAATTCAGTTGCATGCAGCTCCAAAAATTCATGTTCTTTCCATTATGCCACCTGTACTCCTCAAACTTTTCCAACTAAGTACCCATCATAGCTAAAAGGATATTACTTTTGAGGGCAATGTAGGATATTCTGCCCTTCCATTCTGTTCTAATCAGTCATCACACTCTAACAATTCTTCGTATTATCTCCCAAATACCTCTTCTTCTCCATCCCCATGGCCAGCACTGCAATGCAGGCCTTCATATCTCTCTAGGAGTATCACTGTGGCCCTGACTTCAAATCTCATCAGGTCTGGATTATCTGATCATATTACTCCCAGACTTGACAGCTTTTCATGGCTCCCTGTTACTTACAGGATAAAGTCCAAAGTCCTCAGCAAAGCCCTGAAGGCCTTTAATAATCTGGTGGTATCTTCTTTCCAGCCTCCTCACCTTCTTCCTGCCTCCTGCCCCATGCACCCGATTCCTTAAGCCAGGTAAAACTACTCACTCTATCCCATGCACGTGCTCCATGCTCTTTATACACCTTACAATTCACATCCTGTTCTAGTCATATGTGGCAAATTCCTTCTCATCCATCAAGTCTTACCTTCAGTTCACTTCCTGTAAGAAGCCTCCTCCAACCTTCAAGTGTCATGCACCCCTACCCGCTCTTATGCTCTAATATAACTCATTTCTACTCTATTTGCAGTACTTATTACGTTGCACTGTCATTATTTGTCTACTTACCTCTTCTAGTAGTTTGTAAATATTTGTGGTGGGGGTGTTTTGTTTAGCTGTTATACCCCCCAATGCCTGGTGCTTAGCACATGAGTGGATCTATTGACGGAATGTGCCCTATATTTCTCACTAGATTTCAAGTGCTTTTATTTGCAGTGCCTGGCATACTTCTATTTCCTAAGTAGCTGTTCAATGATACTTTGTGCTTATTGAGCATTTACTTGTGCCATGCACAGTACTAAGTATTTAATATAGATTAACTCATTTTAAATTCATAATAATTGCGTGAGGTCAGTGTAATCATTAACCCATTTTACGTAAGAGACCTGAGGCACAGAACGATTCACTAACAAGCTGTGTGACCTTGAGCAAGTAAATGGCAAAGCCACAATTCAGACAAAGTAGTCTGGTTCCAATGTCCGCACTCTGACGCTATGCCATACTGCCTGTGTGTGAGTGTCTGTCAAGTGAAGGAATGAATAAATAGAATCCTTTCCAACCTCTACAGGAGCAAAAGGAGTTGTTAGCCTATTTAAGGAGGGAAGATAGAAAGTCCATTAGGAACTGGAATGTGCTTAATTTCTCATGGGAATAATGTCAGATTTCACTGGGATTGGTTGAAATACTGTGAGAGCTTCAAGCATATTACAGGCAGTATAAGCAATTGTGAGTTGGCCAGTCATGCTGGGAGGTGGCAGAGCCTGGTCTTGATCCTGGGACTGTGTGAAAAAAGGCCCTCGCATCAAGCCATCACCCCACTGACCTGGGGCCTGGTTCTTAACCTCTCTAAGCCTCAGGTTTCTTATCTGTTAAATAGGGATGTAATTGTTAGAGATCTCTTAGGTTTGTGAGGATTCAATGAGTTAATACTTGTAAAACACTTAAAACAAAGCAAGGCATGCTAAAAAAAAAAAAGGAGGAAAAAGTTTTTTCTTGGGGAGGTTCACTAAAACCAAATAATCATTTCAGTGGTTTATGAATAGCTGCTAACACCTTTCTAAATGAGTAGAAGAGGGAAGAGAAAGCATCCAAACTTAAGCCAATTCTACTTTTTATCAAGTTTGGGAATTAAATGTTAGGAAAGAGAAGGTCATTGTAAACATTTGCTAAAGGGAAATGTTGGGGACACAGCACAAATAGATAATCACGTTAGAGCTTCTCCATAGCTCATTAAGAGGTGCCTGACCATATATTTATACTTACAGAATACCTCTCTTTTGAGGAATTTAAACAACTTTTAAAATTAGATGGAACCTTTCTAGCTCAAGGGAATTCTGAATTCTGTTAATAATTTTAAGGGCTCTGTTTCCTCCATTCCCTAAATCTCCTTTCCCCCCTTTCCCCTCTAGCTACAAAATTTCCCTCAGAAACAGCTTTTTAAGATACATTTCCACTAGTAAAATCCCCAAGTTCTTTTTTGTTTATTTTGAGAGGAAATGGTTAAGAATGAAAGTAAAAGAAAACAGAGAAATACTCAGTCCCCTTGGCTGCCTGCCAGGAAAAATGCCAAATGTCAGATGAGAGGCCTTGCTGAAAGCTACCCAGCCACAAGCACAAGGGATTGGCCTACCACAAGATAATCCTCTGGGGAAATTTATACCAGCAGTCTAAAAATTAGATGGTTTTAGGAGTTCTTCTCCAACAAGGTCTCACAACCAGACTTGATAGTAAAATATTAGGGCCTTAAGCTCCCAAATCAGTTGCTAGAAAGAGCCTGAGATCTCAGGTCACACGCAAAGGATTCAAATACGTGAATGCTTTAATCTGTCTGAGAGGCCATGTAACACAGTGGTGAAACACAGGCCCTGGGGCTAGAGAGATCTCTGTTTGGATCCTGGGCCACTATTTATCTCATGGATGATTTTGCACAAATTTCTTATTCTCACCAACCTACTATTTCTTAATCTATAATATCAGAAATAAAACAGTACTCATCTCAGAGGATTGAGTGAGAATTAAATCAAAAGCCCCTAACACATTTAAGTACCCTGCTCAGTAAATGTTAATTACCCACTACCACTAGTAGTTGACAAAACGTCAGCCCTCAACATTGAAAGGTAGAGACCAGCGACTTTTTTTTTTAATTAATTAATTTTATTTATTTATTTTCGTCTGTGTTGGGTCTTCGTTGCTGTGCGCGGGCTTTCTCTAGCTGCGGTGAGCGGGGGCTACTCTTTGTTGCAATGTGCGGGCTTCTCATTGTCGTGGCTTCTCTTGTTGCGGAGCACGGGCTCTAGGTTCACAGGCTTCAGTAGTTGTGGCACGTGGGCTCAGTAGTTGTGGCTCACGGGCTCTAGAGCTCAGGCTCAGTAGTTGTGGCGCATTGGCTTAGTTGCTCCGCGGCATGTGGGATCTTCCCCGGGCCAGGGCTCGAGCCTATGTCCCTTGCATTGGCAGGAAGATTCTTAACCACTGCGCCACCAGGGAAGCCCGAAACCAGCAACTTCTAATACAGAGGCTGCAGGACCATGCTACTCTTAGGGTGTTTTCATTATGTCTACACCAGTAAGTCACGCCAGAGGATCTAGGTAGGTCTAATAACTCAACCATGAGTTTGGCAAAGGGAACCTAAAAGGTAATAACCTAAATCAAAAACGAGTTGTATACTTATTAATAACAGTAACTATTTGCATAGCTAATATATTATCCTACTTCATCATCACAATAGCCCCTAAGGGAATATCATTAGTCCTACTTTATAAATAAAGAAACTGAAGCTCTCAGTTTTCCCTACCTAACAGGTAGTGGAATTGGGATTTGTCCAAGGATTATCAAACACTACACCTTCTTTTCTTTCATCTCTACTGTAAGGCCTTTTAGTTGAAAGCTGCAAGATTTTAGCAATGTAATCTAGAAAAGCTCGTTATTTTTACTCAACGTGAACTGTGGCAAAACCTCAAAAAGTAGTTCCTCCTAGCAGCCCCTACCCCACCTCAAGATCAGAACCCCCCTTAAGCACACCTCTCATCCCCCAAGCACATACTTGGTTTGAAGAGATTTTGAGCAAGTCCCATTTTAATCATATGAGACAGATACCAAAAACCAGGGCGGATACCCCAAAGCTGTCTTGTCTAGCCACACTTGGTCATGAATGCCTGCCAACAAGGCAGAGCGCATTCAGGGAAGCCTGAAAGAGGCAGAGCACTCAAGGCAAAGCAGTGGGGTGCCCCAAACAGCCCTGTGGCAGAGTGTATTTTCCAAAGATGAACAAAACAATGTCTCATGCCACGTGCTCTCCTGCCATGTGATCTTCCAACTCCCCATCAAGAGGTGGAGTCCAGGGGCTTCCCTGGTGGCGCAGTGGTTGAGAGTCCAAAAAAAAAAAAAAAAAAAAAAAAAAAAAAGAGGTGGAGTCCAATGCACTTGCCCTTGTGTCTGGGCTGGTCTTCATGACTTGCTTGACCAACAGAGTGTGTTGTAAGTGATGTTCTGGTTTTTCCAAGGCTGAGTCATAAGAAGTATTTCAGCTTCTGCCTGGATCTGTCGGACACCTCACTCTTGAGATACTGTCACTGAGAAATTCAGGCCATGCAGAGAAGTCGTGTGGGGATTTCAGGTGACAGCCTCAGTGGTGCTCCCAACCGACAGCCAGCATCAGCTAGCAGCCTTGTGAGTGAGGCATTTGGGATATCCAGTCAAGTCAAGTCTTCAGATGACTGCAGCCTCAGCCAGGACCAGCTCCATAACTTGTAAGGCCCAGTGCAAAATGAAAATTCTGGGCTCCCTGTTCAAAATGTATTTAGAGAATCAAGATGGCAACAACAGGACATTGAACAAAGCATGAGGCCCTTCTAAGAATGGGGTCCTGTGTGACTGCACAGGTCACAACCATGAAGCCCACCCTGGTGCTAGTAGACTGTGACTGCAACCAGTTGAGAGATCCTAAGTGAGAGCTTCCCAGCTGAGCCCAGTCAACCCATGGAACAATGATAAACTGTTATTACAATTCACTAAGTCTTGGGTTGGTTTGTTATGCAGCAATAGATCATGAGAACATTCCCACAAAACAACTGCAGTTAGCCCTAACCAAAAAATGCTAAAGATAGCAAGTCTGTGAAAGGAGCCTCTGCTGAAAAATCACACAGAAGGTTGATTGTATACAATAAAACACATAAATCCCAGATCCGGGAGTAAGGCTTCCCTGGGGTCAGAGAGATTTTTCCCCTTTGGGCAGACTCTGGGAGAAACAGGCAGGCAGTATAGCTGCCTCAGAAACAACTGAAAGAATTTAATAGCATTACCATTAAAAAATAAAAGTCAAAATATGAATAAAGTATACTTTGCGATTAGATTTATTGCAGCAATGGAAAGAAGTTAAAAATGAGGGAGCCAAACCATTTTGGTTATCTCTCTAAGGTATCAGGGAGAATGAAAAAGGTTTGGGGGGGGATGCATGAATAGTTTGATTTTCTAAAAAAGTAAAAAAGTTGAATTCTGCAAACTACAGCTTAGTTATTAATACTTCAGTGATCATCCTGGGCTAGATTCTGGAATAGCATGTTCAAGGAATAGTTTGTGAATTACTAAAAGAGGAAGAACTAGAGCTTCCCTGGTGGCGCAGTGGTTGAGAGTCCGCCTGCCGATGCAGGGGACATGGGTTCGTGCCCCGGTCCAGGAGGATCCCACATGCCATGGAGCGGCTGGGTCCGTAAGCCATGACCGCTGAGCCTGCGCGTCCGGAGCCTGTGCTCCGCAACGGGAGAGGCCACAACAGTGAGAGGCCCGCGTACCTCAAAAAAAAAAAAAAAAAAAAAAAAAGAGGAAGAACTGATCACTAGGATCCCATACTGATTAGGAATAAATCATGGTAGACACAGGGCTTTTTTGGGCACATAGCAGGTCATCAAAAAATACTTGGTGTATGAACTAATTTTATTTCTTTTTTTGATGGAGTTACCACACATTTCATAAAGAATTCAAGACATTTAGCAAAGCATTTCATGAATTTCTTGAGGGAAAGAGAGAGAAATGTGGGCCACAGGATAGTGGAGTTAAGTGATTTGTAACTGATTAAACAATCGGCTACAAACGCTTTGTAAAAGACAGAAGGAGTAGACTACCTGGCCTATCTAGCATAGTGGAATAAAGCTTGGATTTTAATGTCATTGTTCTGCCATTTGCTAGTTACAAGATCTGGGGCAAGTTACATAATTCCTCTCGGCCTCAAGTCTCCTTGCCTTCAGAGCGGGAGTAATATCCCACATGGGATAGGCATGGAGTAGTTAAACAGAAATCCCCAGGTCAGTTGGCCCTGGAGAACCAGAGCGGGTGGTTCCTCTGCCAGGGAGACAGTTACAGCGAAAGGCAGGAAACAACCCAGGAGGAGAAGGCTTTTGAGTAAGAGGAGAGTCTTCCGGGCAGCGCTTGGCTCAGAAGGCAGTCTTCTTTTCTTTTTTTTTTTTAAACTTTTCTTAATGGCTTTCTTTTTTTTTCCTTAATTAATTAATTAATTTTATTTATTTATTTGGCTGCGTTGGACTTTTTTTTTTCTTAATTAATTAATTTTATTTATTTATTTGGCCGCGTTGGATCTCCGTTGCTGCTCGCGGGCTTTCTCTAGTTGTGGCGAGCAGGGACTGCTCTTCGTTGTGGTGTGCGGCCTTCTCATTGCGGTGGCTTCTCTTGTCGCGGAGCATGGGCTCTAGGCACACAGACTTCAGTAGTTGTGGCATGCGGGCTCAGTAGTTGGGGCTCGCGGGCTCTAGAGTGCTGGCTCAGTAGTTGGGGCTCACGGGCTTAGTTTCTCTGCGGCATGTGGGATCTTCCCAGACCAGGGTTCAAACCCGTGTCCCCTGCAATGGCAGGCGGATTCTTAACCACTGTGCCACCAGGGAAGCCTGACAGTCTTCTTTTCAACAGACTTTAGACACAGAGGTCCCTAACAGCCTGTCCTTCCACCACAGGTCTGAGAAGAGTCCCTGGCATTCCAAAGCCTTCAGAGGGATTTTTTTTTTTAAATACAGCAGGTTCTTATTAGTTATCTATTTTATACATATTGGTGTGTATATGTCAATCCCAGTCTCCCAGTTCATCCCACCACCACCACCCCGCCACTTTCCCCTCTTGGTGTCCATACGTTTGTGCTCTACATCTGTGTCTCTTTCTGCCCTGCAAACTGGTTCATCTGTACCATTTCTCTAGGTTCCGCATATATGCGTTAATATACAATATTTGTTTTTCTCTTTCTGACTTACTCTTCGGAGGGATTTTTGACTGGAGAGAGAGTCATGGCTCCTGATATGTGTGGTTCTCTTCTATTACTACTGTGTACAGAAACAAAAC
>NW_020185328.1:844366-877419 GCF_003031525.2 Neophocaena asiaeorientalis asiaeorientalis
TTCAGAGCGGGAGTAATATCCCACATGGGATAGGCATGGAGTAGTTAAACAGAAATCCCCAGGTCAGTTGGCCCTGGAGAACCAGAGCGGGTGGTTCCTCTGCCAGGGAGACAGTTACAGCGAAAGGCAGGAAACAACCCAGGAGGAGAAGGCTTTTGAGTAAGAGGAGAGTCTTCCGGGCAGCGCTTGGCTCAGAAGGCAGTCTTCTTTTCTTTTTTTTTTTTAAACTTTTCTTAATGGCTTTCTTTTTTTTTTCTTAATTAATTAATTTTATTTATTTATTTGGCCGCGTTGGATCTCCGTTGCTGCTCGCGGGCTTTCTCTAGTTGTGGCGAGCAGGGACTGCTCTTCGTTGTGGTGTGCGGCCTTCTCATTGCGGTGGCTTCTCTTGTCGCGGAGCATGGGCTCTAGGCACACAGACTTCAGTAGTTGTGGCATGCGGGCTCAGTAGTTGGGGCTCGCGGGCTCTAGAGTGCTGGCTCAGTAGTTGGGGCTCACGGGCTTAGTTTCTCTGCGGCATGTGGGATCTTCCCAGACCAGGGTTCAAACCCGTGTCCCCTGCAATGGCAGGCGGATTCTTAACCACTGTGCCACCAGGGAAGCCTGACAGTCTTCTTTTCAACAGACTTTAGACACAGAGGTCCCTAACAGCCTGTCCTTCCACCACAGGTCTGAGAAGAGTCCCTGGCATTCCAAAGCCTTCAGAGGGATTTTTTTTTTTAAATACAGCAGGTTCTTATTAGTTATCTATTTTATACATATTGGTGTGTATATGTCAATCCCAGTCTCCCAGTTCATCCCACCACCACCACCCCGCCACTTTCCCCTCTTGGTGTCCATACGTTTGTGCTCTACATCTGTGTCTCTTTCTGCCCTGCAAACTGGTTCATCTGTACCATTTCTCTAGGTTCCGCATATATGCGTTAATATACAATATTTGTTTTTCTCTTTCTGACTTACTCTTCGGAGGGATTTTTGACTGGAGAGAGAGTCATGGCTCCTGATATGTGTGGTTCTCTTCTATTACTACTGTGTACAGAAACAAAACGTAAGAATAATATAAATTTAGCAATAGAAATACATAATGCAGGGAAACTCCATCCTGGAAAGACCCAACTTTGGGCAGCTTCAGAGATTGAGAGTTCTTTGCAGTTGCCAGATCAGCATTAAAATAGAAGAGCAGACAATCCAGGGACAGTCCAGGAGGCCTGACACAGAGCCTGGGCTCACGTTCAAAGCCCTCCCGTGTAGACTTTTGATATTATCTCCAAATGAGGTTATATGTTTGATTGTCCTGGAGGTATATTTACAGAATTGAAAGTGGGTTATGTTCATACGCAGTTTTAAACTGGTGTTTCATTGCTGGACCATACCACCTGTAATGTGTAATATTTTTAATAAAATTAATGAACCTAATAAGACAATTCTGTAATTATTTTGTGCATAGCTTTTTATCATACATTATTAACAAAACTGTTACTAAAAACCACTTAAACATGACCACAATTTTTGTAACTCTATTTTAGCATTTTTAAAAAACATACCAAGATTCTCAAAAAACACACATGGCCTGGGCTTCTCTCAGCCTCTGAGAGAAGGTGGACGAAAGCCAGGTTCAGCATCATGACAGTGAAAGTAGATGATTCATGCCAGGACAGCATAGGTGCCACTCACTGGCTGAATTTCTCCGGAATCAGAGATAAGCCTTGGTGATGCTGGCCTGAGCTTTATGAGTTATCGTTTGTGTGTTTGGAGGCTCTTCCTTTGTAAACAATAGTTTTCACCCTTTAAAAGAGGGGAAGTGTTATACTTAAAGCAGGAAGATATCTCAGAGATCATCATGTCCAACATCTAACCCCTTACATAAAAATGTTTTGCAGCTATTAATACCTGGGTGAAGAAAGGTAGTCCTCAATTCCTTATCCAAAACCTTTGCCAGAGGTTTTCAGAATTTTTCAGATATAAGAAAGATAATATGTGCATATAAAGTATATTATGTAACACTCTAGTGGGATATACAGCAGACCCGTAATTGTAATCAAACATTATTTCTGCACAAAAACTTATGAATATTCATACTAAGTGGGAAATAAAGACTATAAATAGCCACATAACATATGAGCTTAGTTCAGGTTTTTGCCACTAAATGAATTCAGATCAGATTATGTCTTGCCAGGAATGAGTTACAAAACTAAACCAAACCAAACTAAACACCACCAACTTTCAGCTTTTAGAACTTCTCTAATGATTTAAGCTATGCAGTTAACCCCAGTCCCACTCCAAAGGTATGTCTTCATATTAAATGGAATTTATGTATATCTAAATCTGTTTCAGTAATACTTAAACTATAAATTGAGCATGTTAGAATATGCCTTGCCCTTTGCTTTTTCATCACTGATCATTTGTTTGTTTTTTCTTTTATAAGTTCCCAAGGTAAAAGAAATCCTTCAGATACGAAAAAAGAAAGGTAGCTAGTTATTGCATAACTAGTTTTCCATATACAAGGATACCATGCTATTTTTAAACACCAAAACACCAGGGTAGTTGTTGGTATATTTTTTTAAAACCCGAAATTGAATCATTTGTTTCAGAGGATGTATCCAAAGAATTATACACTGCATTAAAATCCCAAGTCAAACAAAGGTACATGCATTCTGACAACACCACTCCTCTGCTTTAAAAACTCTTCCAAGCATTGTTAGCTTTGTTTTAAATTTCCACTTCCCAGGTTTCCAGAGAGGTTGGCAGCTTTTCTAATGTTTATTAGGCGTTTGTACTTCCCCCAGAGCCTGTTTCTGTCAGAGGGAGTCCTTTCACAATGCACTGTAGGGAGGGTGAGTGGTGTGTGGAGGGGGTTTACAGACTGTGTATAGGTGTGGTCCAGGGGTTGGGGAGGAGGGGATTAGGAGAGGAAATGGGAAGAAAGTAGAGAGGGGAGGAAAGTGTTAGGTCCAACTCTTATCTTGTCCCTGGAGCCTAACCACCTTTTCTTCCTTGGGGCTGCCTTTCCTCAACACTCCTTCCTTCTGTCTTACAGAGTCAGATCCATTTTCTCACCTGACTCTACCATACTCCTAGGATAACTTATTTTAATTGGGATCTTCTTCCTTAGGCATAGGCATCCTCCCAGAAGAGAGTAAAGGCTCAAGGGTAGAGATGCCCAATCCTAGACCCTGGTCTTTTCCACATGGAAGAACATCTGAGGACCAAGTGTAGAGACAATGAGGACATATCTTAGCCAAGTATGGAGATACCAATCTTGTCATTTTGCTCTGGTGTTGCAACCCCTGCAGTTTTGAATACTCCTTATACTCAAGAACTGGCATTTGTCACCAATCTTCTAGGAGATCAAATGATATCTAGTAGAAAAATCCCAGTGGGTCTACTCCAGTCTTTGACTGTCTTCACTAATCCAGACAGATAAAGAGCATGCTTTGAAAGCAGGCTGAGACACCTTGAAGTGTGTATTTAGCCTCCTTGAGTTTTCTCATCTATAAAATGTGGATTTAAAATACCCACTCCCTGTAAATCGGTGTGTAGTAGAGATAAAGAATGTAGTATGTCTAGGTCAGTAGCAATGCACGTTAAATGTTTAAAATGTTTATTTCATCTTTTCTCCTTATAGGAACTTGTGGCCCCAGCACACTGATGGAGAAGTTATAGAAGGTAGATAAGGGAAAGGAGAAACATGGGGCCCCATATTTATAGGTCATCTTAGCTAGACCCAAAGAGAAAATTGACTGATATATCTTTTTTACATATGAAAGGTGTTGGAAGGGGAGAAAAGGACAATTTACTAGAATCTAATTATTTTCCCCAGTTTATCTGTTACTTTAGACACATCCCTTGCCTTTATCTCATTTTTATTACCTTCATGACTCTTCTAACAGAAACATGCCACAGCAAAACAGCAATAAAGTATCATCTTTGTGATCTTCCTTGAAGGCAGTGGGGCATGAGGTCAATGGTTAGTGACCAGTCTAGAATCAGATAGACTTCTTTCCAGTACCAGCTCGGCCATTTATTTTGTAACTATGGACAAATCTCAAAGCCTCTATTTCATCATCAGTAAAATGGTATAATCTTAACTCATAGGGTCACTAATTTGCTAATCAATATTTTTTTGAACACCTACCTGCCAGGTGCTGTATTAGATGTTGAGGATAGACAGTTAACAAAACAAAATCCCATCCTTATACACCTTGCATTCTAATGGGAGACAAGAATATACCAAGAAACTTAATTATGTCAGGTGGTGACTATGGAAAAAACAAAGTCAAGTAAAAGCACTGGGGGTGAGGGAGCAGTTTATTCTCATATAAGGTGGTCTGAAAGACCCCATAAGTAGGTGCCCTTTGAGTGGAGACTAAAGAAAGTGAAAGAGTAAAGTGTATTCTAGGCTGTTGTAAGATTTAAATGAGATAATGCTGATAAAATCTTAGCACAGTGTCTGGAATACACTGGGTGCCATATCAATATTAGCTGTTTAGATTATTAAAGAAGGTATTGCATTACAGGAAAGGTGAAAAGTTTTCTAGTTCCACATAAGACACTCCTGAGGGACTCTTAACCACTGCAAAAGATAGGGGTGATGGCTTTTGGGACTTTTTACACAGACATTTTATTGCTAGCAATAAAATGCCAATTCTAAGAACAAAAGTACTTCTGTAGGAGTGGGATGTTTTAAGCCAGCAAAAAAGAGTGTGGGGTAAGATATACTCCATAGAAAAGTGTTCAGATTCATATTCTCTGTAACAAGTATTCCCTATTCTGCAATTTGCATGTGTGCTAAACTATTCCCCATCATCAACAACAATAATGGCAATGATGACATTAATTATGCTGTTTATAGGTTTGTAAAAGCTTTTCTTTCAAAGACCTCAAGTGTTTTATGGACATGACCTAATTCACCCTTACAGCTTCCCCAAAGGAGGTCTAGTCCCACTTAATAGATGAGAAAACTGAGGTTTAAAGAAGCTAAGTAACTTCTTCAAGGTCAAACAATTACCTAGGCAACTCTGATCTGGATCCCAGACTTAACTTTCAGGTCAGGTCCCTTTTTGCCTGACTCTTTATCTCTCTGGATCTTGGAGATGACTAGGTGGGTGCAGTGAAAGGAAGCCATGATGTCAGATGTCAAAGTGCCCCTCCCCTGCTCATCACATAGTGATCAGTAAATCTTGTTTTGTTTTTTAAACCCTTTAAGAAGGAACTTCTTTATTCTTCCTTCCTTCCTTCCTTCCTTCCTTCCTTCCTTCCTTCCCTTCTCTCTCTCTCTCTCTCTCTCTCTCTCTCTCTCTTTCTTTCTTTCTTTCTTTTTTGGCTGTTTTGGGTCTTTGTTGCTGCACGTGGGCTTTAGTAGTTGCGGCGTGTGGGCTCAGTAGTTCTGGTGCGCGGGCTGTAGAGCACAGTCTCAGTAGTTGTGGTGCACAGGCTTAGTTGCTCCACAGCATGTGGGATCTTCCCGGACTAGGGCTTGAACCCGTGTCCCCTGCATTGGCCCTGTACCACCAGGGAAGTCCCAAGAAGGGACTTCTTTAATGCTACCAAAATATTAAATATCTAGCACACTTCTCTGCTCTCTGATAACCACCTCATGCTTATATGTCAAGATGGTATCAACAAATACAAACCTTGGTTGATGAGAGAGGCCTAGTTTGGAAATACCCATTTGCTTGTAAATACAGATATTTGGTTTCTCTCTGTGAAAGTCAACAGAAACATAACAAAGAAATTCATTTTTGTCGCTCATCTCCTCTAGGCTAAGCCTTTTATATATGTCATGTGTTGTTTAATCCTCACTTTTACAGGAAAAATGATTGACCACACTTTACAGATCATAAACAAGGTATCCAAAAAGTTAAGTAATTTAACTAATGTCACATAGCTTATAAATGGCAAAGATGGGATTCAACCCCACATCTATCTGACATCCAAGTCTAGACATCTTCCGTATGCAAATTTATGTTGCCTCACTCAAAGTACCTGCAGTCTGATGATCCAGTGTGAGTCATTTATGACCCATTTTTCCCTTTACATGAAATACTAGCAAAAAAATAAAATTGTCAGGTAAAATTTGAATAATGTAATTTTGCTGTTTTTAAACTTTCCTCTTTAAAGTTTATCAAGTTGGTATATGCAGCTAAAATCTGGAATTTTGAAAGTTCTATCTGAATTTTAAGTATCTAATCTATCCCTTTGCTCTTAAATGTGGACAATTGGTAGCCTCCCAAACATTTCAGTGCACCTCTTTTTCCTGTGGTGGTGACAGCTGGATTTCACAGGCAGGCACCTCTGGAGACTTGAGGAAGTTCTGAAATCTGGATTTCAGTGACATCAAGACCTTCTCAGGTGCCTGAGGTGATGTCTTGTAGTTAAATGCCGCAGACTTTGGAAAAAATTTCACTTATAATTCAATCATTCTTATTATTCAAACTGGTAAAGTGATGTTATGAGTAGATAACTTATATATAAGTTATATATGTTATATATATTATATATATAACTTATATATATTATATATAATATAACTTATATATAATACCTAAGCAATCATCAAAAAAGCTATGCAAAGAAATATACTCCAAATCGAAATGAAATTCTCAAAAATGTTCAGGTAATACACAGGAAGGCATAAAAAAGAAAACAGAGAAATGGAACAGAATAAATAGAAAATAAAATGGCAAACTTAATTAAGCCTTCACATATCAATAATTATATGTAAATGGCCTAAATACACCAATCAGATGACAGACTGGCAAAGTGAATTTAAAAATATGATCCAAATATGTTATCTATGAGAAACTCACTTCAATTATAATGAAATAGGTAGGTTGAAAGGAAAAGATAGAAAACGATATGTCATATAAACATTAATCAAAAGAAAGCATGATTGTCCATATTAATGTCAGAAAAAGTAAACTCCAATAAAAAGAAAATTACCAAAGACAGGTACAAAAAAATAATGATAAAAGGGACACTATACCAAAAAGACATAGCAATCCTAAATATGTATGCAGCAAACAACCGAGCTTCAAAATGTGTGAAGCAAAACCTATAAAATTGAAAGGAGAAATAGACAAATTCACAATTATAGTTAGAGACTTTAATATACTTCTCTCAACAATTGATAGTACACCTAGACAAAAAATTAGCAAGGACATAAGAGAACAACACCATCAACCGACAGGATCTAATCGACATTTATAGAATACTCTGCCTCACAACAATAGAATACACACGCTGTTCAAGTGCCCATGGGTCATACACCAAGATAGACCATATCCTATGAGGTTTGCTATAAAACAAACCTCAACAAAATTTAGAACATTGAAATCATACAGTGTTTTCTCTAACCACAATGAAATCAAATTAGAATAAAAGAAAGATTACCGAAAAATCTCCAAGCACTTATAAACAAAACAAATCCATTTAAACAATCCCTGGGTTAAAAAGGAAATCTCAAGAGGAATAAAAAGTATATAGAAATAAGTAAAAATACAACCTATTTGTTGTGAGATGCAACTAAAGCAGTTCTTGGAGGTACTCTTTCCATCCTATGAATACCCCAGTACTTTGCATGTTCCTTTAGCAAAACACAAAATTTCCTGTTTTAAAACCATTCCTTCTATATCTTACTTGTTTGTTAGGTTGTGAATGGACAGTATCTTACTTATTTCTCTCTGCCCTCATCTGGCTTACCGCTCAGTAAAAGTTGATTGAATAAATGAATGACTAGACAGAGCAAGTTACTTAGCTGAATGGAATTGCAGCCAAACCAATTTCTGTGTGGAATCAGAAAGTGTTTATGGTAATTCAGTGCAAGGTATGTGGGCCCTTACGCAGTGGGGCTGCTGCATAGACACGATTTTGAGCTGCTGCCTAGTTTGTCTCACAGGAGAGCCTCCTTGGATTTTAGCTGCCAAATGTGGCAAGTGCCTATGAGCAATGAAAGTGGAGAAAATTCAACATACATAATTCCATATCTCTGCCCTCAGTAAAAATAGTTTCTTTAGTTAGTTAAATCAGATTCAACCTTCTCCTTATTTCCCTGCCTCAACTATATAACCTTTCCTATCCCTTCCTCTATTCCCCTATGAATAGGTTCATGAAACCATAAAACCATAGAATTGAGAAGGACCATAAAGGTCATCTAGTACAGCTTCCCATTCAATAACTGAATACCCTATAGTCAGTAGAGGGGTGAGCTGCCAGTTTTTTTCACAATTGACTCAACTCAGAACTCTCTGGGAAGAGCATTAGTAAGAATCAAAATGTAAGGCATAAGCTTAGTAACTGAGGAAATGACCTAAGAGAGAGTCTGTGAACCCTTCCCTTTCAAAACAAATGTTTCTACTAAACACGTAAAGGCAGGCCTATTCTTGAAAGCTAGCTGGGGTCGAAAGTTGGAAACACATTCCAAAAGGTGCTAAAATTGCTCAATAGTCTTACATGTTATGAGGCTGGTTCTATATTCCTAGAGAACCCAAGAGTGTGATAAAATCCCTAATTATCACAGTCTTGACAGTATATTTCCAGGATTCTGTAGATGGGTCTAAATGTGTGTGATTTTACCCTTACAATTGATAATGCAGTCAATTGGTTGACATATCCAATACGTTGTGTAGTTACATTTCTCATAGGGAGTGAGTATATGGCACACTAATTTTTGTACATATGTCTCTCTTAGCTTTCGATCATATCTTGGTGTACTTGTAATTCAACTTATGAGCCTTTAAAGAGTATAATCCTTCCTGGAAATCTGGAGACTATCCCTAATTAATGCCACCCTCTGGTAAACTCTCTAGTTTGTCAACTAGCTTTGTGGCTCAAGTCACATCTGACCTTACCCCAGGTCTTTCCATTCAGATGAGAACAACATCCTAACAAAAGATCCTACTGCCTATACTTGACTTTTGTTAGAGAGAGGGAACTTCGTTTTCAGGAGGTTGCTTCTTCACTCTTTGATTGTTGCCTTTAGAAACGCTAAAGCTTGCCTCCTTTTCCGTTTCTTCTCTTTGATCCTTGTTCTATCCCTTGGGGCTATGCTGAGAAAATTTAAGCTCTCCATTTAGTTAAGCCAATGATAAAGCCTAAAATAGCAAAGTAAAATTAAATAACAAGTGACAACAACGATATTATCTCTACATTCCTATTTTTCTTTTGCAATAATTAAAAAGAAAGAGAAGTACAGTTACAGCAATCATCACCCCCATTGAGAGCAATCCAGGGAGTAGGAGACTCCCAGGATCTAGATCTGCAAGTCAGCAGCAATTACCCTCCCACTCTGAAGTCAGCAGGGCCAAGGGCTGACTTTCTCCTCACCAGCCTCATTCAAGGTGCATAGGAACTGGCATTAGTTCAGCCTACTTAATAACACATGCTCTCTGTGAGGATACTGGATTCAGAAGAGAAGGACCAGTGAGACCTGTTTGTCAAGGTCCTAAAATGGGAATTTGCCTGGTTATACACACAACAATGAGTACCAGCGACATTAATAGTGTCAAGAGTGATGGGGTCAAAAGCTTGACTCTTGGTCTGCTGTCAATTATTAGATGATGTACCCCCAAAGTAGGTGGACAGAATTCACATTTCTAACTTAGAAATAGTCTACCTCTTACCCTAGCCTTAAGATGTTTGTTTGGCTCAAATTACATTTTGTTCAAGGTGATTTTGCATTAATTAGAGAGTGTTTAGGGCTTCCCTGGTGGCGCAGTGGTTAAGAATCTGCCTGCCAAGGCAGGGGACACGGTTTCGAGCCCTGGTCTGGGAAGATCCCACATGCCGTGGAGCAACTAAACCCGTGCGCCACAACTACTGAGCCTGCGCTCCAGAGCCCTCGAGCCACAACTACTGAAGCCCACGTGCCTAGAGCCCGTGCTCAGCAACAAGAGAAACCACTACAATGAGAAGCCCGTGCACAGCAACGAAGACCCAACGCAG
Source organism: Neophocaena asiaeorientalis asiaeorientalis (assembly GCF_003031525.2). Classification (NCBI taxonomy): domain Eukaryota; kingdom Metazoa; phylum Chordata; class Mammalia; order Artiodactyla; family Phocoenidae; genus Neophocaena; species Neophocaena asiaeorientalis. The sequence goes on from NW_020185328.1 coordinate 854,309, forward strand.
CCAAAAATAAATAAATAAATGTATTAAAAAAGAAATATTAGAGAATGTTTAGAGTTTGAGAAGGTTGTGGGTAAGTTTATAGAAATTGTGGATGGCAGCTCTAAAATGTTCCGAGCAGCTGCCTGGAGGTGATGATTGAAAACTTTAGGTTCCTCACATAGGTGAGTCCGTCTTTTCTACATTTGAACTTTCTCCCTCCTTCTCAGCTTTGAATTCCTGTTGAGATGCTGAAGTGGTCTCAGTTTGGAATACCAAACCGCGCATCTGGGAGGCCAACTGCAGGCTTTGAAGCATTCCTGACTGTGGCTCCTAGAACAATGATAATAATTGACACAGGATGACCACCCAGGCCTAGCAGACTAAACGTCTTTCCTAGTTCTTTCCCATAGCAACACCTTCCTCCCAATCACCCAGGCTGAAAGACTGGGGCTGATTTCCTTTACTTTTCTCTTTTCCCACCTCTCCTTGATTTTGCTTTGAAACTTTTTTGTATGGTCCCCTCCTATAGAAACCTGCCATCGTTATTCTTGACCTTTCCTATGCATCATTGCAAAAGCCTTCATCCTAAGAGACATCAACTGTTAACTGTGGTTATCTCTGGGCTAGAGACTAAGAGGCACTTGTACATTTTTAGCTATACATTTATACAGTCCTTGAAACCTGTAACTGGCATGAACTGCTTTTGCAATCAGAAAAAAAATTTTTTTAATTCAAAAAGGACAGGGGAAAGGGATATGTTTCTCAAAGAGGCCTCTCTGATGTGATGGGACAGGAGTGGGAGAGAACATTTGAGAACAAACACATTTCTGTAAGTTTTTTACATGTAACATAACCCGGAACCAAACTTTAGTTCCCGTGCTAAAGCAACACAACTGTCTTCTATAAATAGTCAGAAAAACTCTGTCTGGATTCTTATACAATATCATCTGACGGACAAGATGGAAAAGGCATGTTAGTCAGGGACTGACAGAAGAAAAGAGAGTGAAGAAATGAAGAATAGAAAGTCCTAAACAACTCGTAACAGGAATTAGTCCTTAAAGGGACTCCTCAGCGTTAAACCTGTGTAATAGGAATTGTTTTTTTTCCTGAGACTCATCATTTAGACTCACTGGTTTGCAGTCACCGAGGAGAGCCAGCATGTTTTCCTGACCTACCTCCCCTTTCACATATGACGGTGCTATTTATGGAGCTGCTTGGCTGAGCTGCCTGTCCCAGGGGTCCAGTCTCAAGGAGGCCCTGTGTACTTTGTGACACGTTCCCCTCAGGTTGGGCAAGTTTCAAGACCAGCTAGCAGCTGCTACTAGTTTTTCAGAAGAGGCGCTAACAGGGCAAAGGAGAGGGCAACAGAGAAGACTCCTGGGAAAAAGAGCCTTCATCTGGCTTCCTTACTTCCGACTGGACCCAGGGTGGAACTGTAGCACACCAGCTTCTCACGAGCCCAGAGCCTGAAGGTTGCAGCCATCACTGGGCTGTCCACCAGCCTCCTCTTAGCTCATCTTCCCTGAAATTAGGGCTAGTGGGGACTCTGGAATTAGGACACAGACTTGTGTTTGCTGAAGTGTGGAGAGGGTTTTGGAAGCCTTTTCCAAGCATGCCTTCATTAATGAGTCCCTGTCTCAGCAGGAGCACATGGGTTATATTTACAATGAGTAGGGAACTAAGAAAAGAGTCACTCAACATATGTCTTTTGCATGACTAGTAGAACATGGTGGTAAAACTCATAAGCTCTGGAGGCGGCCTCACTGGGATTCAAGTCCTACTTAGCTGTGTGACCTTTGTAAAATTGAAGCTCTCTAAGTAAGAACACCTAATTTCTAGTCCAGACTGTAGTTTAGTAACCGAATTTGCTTGGCCAAGTTGTTTCATTTCTCCAAGTCTCAGTTTTCTCATCCATAAAGTGGGATAATTATACCTGTCTTGTCTACCTTAAAGGGTTATCAGTGGGATCAAATGAGGTAATGTCATAAAAGCCCTTTGTAAATTAGAATATACTGTACAAATGCAAGCTACTATTACATTTAATTCTAGTGCCTAGTGAATAGTAAACTGGTGGAATCATCACCAACCTGAATCTTACACAGCAATTTCCCAATTCCACCCACTCTACCTTCTAGGCGCTTCTGCCAGCCTCCCTCCATGACTTCAGTAAAAGACAAGAGAGAACACCATAATAATTTGCTTAATTAACTTCCTCAATCAGAGCCCGGTGAGAATGTATCCAAAAGAAAAGGGGAACGTATAGCAGAGTGTGTACTGTTTCTTTTAGGTCAGCTCTTTATTCCCCTATATATTTTGGGGTGTTGTGTTTGTTTCGGTGCTGTGAGTCTATGGCTGTTTTCACGCTGTTATTTGGGTGTACATCAGCAGGCTAAGGTTCTGGGCTTCTTTGGCCACAGTTGGCTAGGTGAGCGTGCATTTGTTACGTTCCTCTCACTTTCTCCCATCTGTAAATTTAGGGGCTAAAGTAGATGACCCATTGGTTCCTTCCAGTCCTAGGGGACTATAATTCATCTGGAATCAGGTTTCCCGATTCCTCTGCCCACTCCAGACTTCAAACTTTTTGCTATTAGGCATGTGTGATTTATGCTGGGACGAGATTAAGAGCAAAGGAAAAAGTCACAAACACAGCAAACACAGGAGGTAAATGTTAAGCTTCTTTCCACATCTTCTTCCCATCCTCTCTTGTAGCTCTTCTCTGGAGCAGGTTAAAAAGGCCCTTTTAAAAGAGGTGAAAGCCAGAGTTGAGAGGTTGAAGTGGATTTGGAGTGAGAAACTGTCAGCCCAATTTATCGTTTTTTTTTTTTTTTTTTGGTTGCGTTGGGTCTTCCTTGCTGCGTGCAGGCTTTCTCTAGTTGTGGCGAGTGGGGGCTACTCTTCCTCGCGGTGCGTGGGCTTCTCATTGCAGTTGCAGAGCACGGGCTCTAGGAGCACAGGCTTCAGTAGTTGCAGCATGCAGGCTCCGTATTTGTGGCTCGCGGGCTCTAGAGCTCAGGCTCAGCAGTTGTGGCGCGCAGGCTTAGTTGCTCCGCAGCATGTGGGATCTTCCCGGACCAGGGCTTGAACCCATGTCCCCTGCATTGGCAGGCGGATTCTTAACCACAGCCCAATTTATATTTTCTGCAACTTTGGGCAAGCTAATACATTAGCTTCAGTCTCAGTTCCCTCATCTTTACAATGGGGCTAACACCTGCCTTATTTATAGTCTTGTTGTTAGGGGTTAAAGAAAAACAAAAAACGCTGATTCTGGAATCTGAGGGCACCTGGGGCACTTAGATCAAGGTGGACTAAATGTAAAATAGAATCACAATGGCACAGAGCCTAGAATAAAAGCGTCGCCTGCTGCCTACCCATCCTTCCCTTCTCCACAGCAAATTCTTCCCAGGACTTTCTTGCTGAGTTAGTTGTCAAATGTTCCCATTCTCAGATGATTCAGGCTTATGTTCTTTAAAACGCCTCAGATGTCTAACACATAACTACCACTGCATTTAGAAACCCCTAAGCAGAGCCACAGAATTTGGAACTGCCTGCCGCTGCTAAACTCCATAGGTGCAAGACACAACTGCCAGCCACTCCTCATTGCCAATCAGCTTGATCCAATCGCACTAACAGTGACAGGCCGCATGTAGGCCAGCGGCAAGGGTTCATGTTGGCTGGGGTAAGCCAGCTCACACACTTAAGGAACACTAGCTAGGACAAGTCACTTCACCACGTAGGCTAATTACCTTAATGGGTTCAGGGCTGTCTACCTGGAGGAAGGAAACAACTTGCAGTATGCTGTGAACATATTTTCTTCTTTGTACTCCACACCCTCCCCACCGGGGGATCTCATCCATTTCCACCCTTTTCTGATGACTTCTACATTTCTATCTTCAAACTAGGTGTTTTACCTGAGGGCTAAACTACTATCTGTTGACTGCTTGTCCCACTGGCACCTCAAATTCAACAGATCCCAGGCTGATGTCCTCACCCACCCATCCACACATCAGCTTCTTCTTTCCTGGTGCTTGCCCTCTGGCGAGCCCTGTCCTAGGGGCTGATACTCCATCCACCCGACTGTCCAAACAAAGGGATGGCCCTTGACTTCTCCCTCCCACAGCCCATCTTTGATCAAGCCCTAGTAGTTCTACTCCTTAAATCTCTGAAATTCGTCTGCCTCCATCCATCCCTGCTGCCACTCACCTAACTCAGCTTATGATTATATTTTGCTTCAATTCTTTATTTTTTTAGTAAATTTATTTATTTATTTTTGGCTGTGTTGGGTCTTCGTTGCTGCGTGTGGGCTTTCTCTAGTTGTGGCGAGCGGGGGCTACTCTGTGGCGGTGTGTGGGCTTCTCGTTGCGGTGGCTTCTCTTTGTTGCGGAGCATGGGCTCTAGACATGCAGGCTTCAGTAGTTGTGGCTCATGGGCTCTAGAGCGCAGGCTCAGTAGTTGTGGTGCATGGGCTTAGTTGCTCCACGGCATGTGGGATCTTCCCGGACCAGGGCTCGAACCCGTGTCCCCTGCACTGGAAGCCGGATTCTTAACCACTGTGCCACCAGGAAAGCCCTGCTTCAGTTCTTGCAAAAGCCTCTCAACTGGTTTTCTTACTTCTATTCCTGCCCCCTCTATCCTTATTCCACAACAAGAGTGTTCTGAAGTCTGCAAGTCTGATCATGCCATTTGTTCTCTTGCTTGAATGTTTAAATAGCCTCCCAGCGCTCAGAGAAGAAAACTCAAGTCCCTTGACACGGTCTTCCAGGTTCTGTGTGATCTGGCCGAGCTCACGTCTCCAGCCTCGCCTCTCACCACTCCGTCCCATCCCATGTTCTGGTCCAGCAGTTCTCAATCCTGGCTACACTGAAAGTCACCTGGGAAGCTTATAAAAATACCCAAGGCTGGGCTTAATCCAAGACCAAATAAATCAGAACCTCTGGCAGTGGAGCCCTACCCAACTACTTCTCGGTTCCTGCAGTGTACCATGCCCTCTCTTGTTTTCCTTTGCACATGCTTTTGGCTTTGCCTAAAAGACTTCCCCTTTAACCTTGCCTCCCCTCCTGCCATCTGGCTGACTCATTCATCCTTTAAGCCTCACCTGGAGCATCGTGTTGTCCTCCAAGTAGCCCTCCCTGAGCCCAGTGTTTTGAGTCTGGGTTAAGCGTCCTTTCTCATGTGCTTCCAGATAAGTCACCCTGTACCTCTCCTCTGGCAGTAGCGTCTCTCACACTATATAATCCTTGTCAGTACACTCTGAGCTCTAAGAGGGCAGGGACTGGGCCTGCCTTGCTCACCCCTGCATCTCCAGCATCTAGCACAGTATCTGGCACATACAATGTGCTCAGGACATTTGTGGAAATAATTTAGTTAATTTTATAAGGTCACCCTGGTTACTCCAGACTTGCCAATCCCTCATAGCAGCAGGGTCTCTAGTCATATCCATTTCTGAGTTCCTTCTTACAAATATTTGAGAATGTGGTAAGTGACCACTTTTAACCATCCTGAAATAAATTGGATTTCCTCAAATGAAAAATTCCCCACAGCTGAGGCCTGAGACATATCTGAGGAGAGGCAAAGAAAGGGTTTCATGATTTCAATTTGCCTGGGTCATAGAACTATAGCCAGAAGACATGGGCAGCTTCCCCTGTTTGCACCAACTCCACCTCACCCCATACAGGGAATCAGGCCAGGAACTACTTGTGATCGTTTCCAAGGATTGCCTCTCCAGATGCCTGAGACCTTGAACAAGAAAGGCTAAAAAACTGAAGGGGTTGTAATAAACCCTGAGTTGATAACCCCAAAGGGTAGAAGCTGGCTTCTTAAGCATCTAATAAGTGAAAACATGGGTGAACATCCCTCCAACATACCCTGCTCAGAGGGCCTCTGCTCCCCACTTCCGACAGCTTTAGAAGCCCCACCCATGGACACCAGACAGCCAGAGCCTGAAGCCCAAAGGCTGGTGTACAAGGTTCCTAGGGAGTCTGGAAAGCTCTTAGCTCTTCTCCAACCTGCACCGAGCTGGTTCTATCCAGTCAGAACTATGTACTACCACCAAGAAGAGCTGGCTGGGTCCCAACTTCAACTCATAAATGAACCAAACAGAGTAAAACTAACCAAGTGTGAGTAGGGGTGGGGGGAGAAGAAACAGTAGGAGGCAGAGGCAAAGGAGAAACTTTAATTATGGTACTGGTAGTAACAAGACCGGCTAATGTTGATTGAACACTTAGGATGTGCCAGGCATTGTGCTGGGCTCATTTAATCCTCATAACAAACCTCAAACCCCAGTCACCGGTGTGGCCGCCACCCTGTGTTTTTAGCCATGATGCCAAAAGTCTGTGCAGGGAGTCAAGTTGAAAGGAAGCTGATGGGCTTGGGGATTTGGGAAGGGTTGGACAGCTGGAATTCCTGCTTTAGTGGAGGTGGGGTAAAGGACACTTGGAAGATGTAAAATTTTAAAGAGATCAGAAGGGTTCCAAGCTGGTGATGGTTGAGCAGGAGCCCCAGAGTATGAGGATGAAGGCCAAAATAAGGCTCTGGTACCTGGGTGGTGTAGGTGGGAGATGAGAAGGAATCAGGTTGTTGTCATCAAAGATGGCAATGGGGGAAGTGTAGGGAGGTATGAGCTTTTTTCTTCTGGTTTATAATTAGGTATTGAGCTCGGCTGTGCGTCAGGCAAGACTCTAGACTCTGTGGATAGTGATGAATAGGAAAGCTAAAGCCTGTGATCATGGGGTTTATGTCCCTGTAGGAGTGACAACAACAATCAAGGAGCAAGTACACAAGAAAGAGGCCAGAAAGTGATTAAGTGCTGGCAAGTGATGGAGTGTGTACGGATTCAGATTTGGACTGTGTGGTTCAGGAAGTTCTTCTCGAGAAGGTGACATTTGAGTGGGATGTGAAAGGCAAGAAGGAGTCAGCCATGACAAAATCAGGGGGAAGAGCATTTCAGATACAGAGACCAGCTGGTGCAAGGGCCCTAAGTGGGAATAAGCCTGGAAGAAGACCAAGACCAGGGTAACTGGAAATAATGAACACCCAGAGAGTAGTGAGGATGAGGTCTGAGAGGTGGGCAAGGGCTAGATCATGGGAGACATTATTGTCCACAGTTTGCCATTTGGATTTTAATCTAGGATAGTAGGAAGCTGTGAAGTGCTTTAATTAGAAGAGGAATGGCCTGGTGTGTGTGTGTGTGTGTGTGCGTGTGTGTGTGTGTTTATTAAAGTGATCTTAACTGTGGAGCGGCAGTGAATTAGAGAAGGGAAATAGGGCCCCAACAGAAATAAACCATTTTCCACAAGAGGTTTTTGGGTTTTGTTTTGTTTAGTTTTTTTCAGATCTTGAAGTAGAATGCATTTCTAAGGGTCAATTCCCAAGGTCAAGAGTAATCTGAGGAGTCTGTCTGCTCCCTGTGGTTGTTTGTGAGGAAGTCAGAGAGAAGCACAGACCAAACCTCTTATTATGGAGGAGAGGGTGTGTGTGTTTTTCCTTTCCCCTGAAAAACAGACAACAGAAGAAGTATATTTATCTGAATCTCTCCCTGCAGAGGATGTGCCACCCACCGTCCCCTCTCCCAAGGTACCTGGAAGCCCTTTCCCAGTATCTCTATCCTTCCAATGGTTTAACAAATTAAGCCCTGTCTAATTTCCTAAGTTGATTTCCCCAGTCCTCTTACTTGGGGAGTTCCTTTTCCTGTCATAGGAACTAGCTAACTGACTTCGTTTTCCTTTCCTGCCCCCATCACCAGGGCAATGGATCCGGGAGTCACTTCCCTGACTCCACACGATCCCCTTCTCAGGCTTCAGATTGCTCCTCTGGGCGTCCATTCCTCCTGCTCCTTTGGTGGTCCAGACTCCTCATTTTCACCAGATTTCATGCTGGACAACATGCTGGAGTGAAGGAGGGAGTGACTCTGGCAACCTGAAGAGATACTTTGCATCCCTGGCAGCTGCTGCCCTGGCTCCCCAGGCCCGGAGCAATGGGCAGGTTGTGCCTGGTCCTAGCCAGAGTTCTATGAACCACCTACCACGAGGTTGCGGGCAGAGCCCCTGTGACAATGTGGATGATTCGGAGCAGGGAGCCAACTTCTTCTGACTCTTCCTTTAGTTCTGGTTGCCATGGCACTGCACTGAAGGCCAACATACAAGAGCGGCTCATGCTGAGTGAGGACATACCATGGGCTTGACTCTGCGCTAAGGTCTCTATAGGCCCGTCTCATGAGGCCCTCACAATTTCCCTTCAGAGAAGGGATCTTGATCTCCACTTTTTTTTTTTTTTTTTTTCCGGTACGCGGGCCTCTCACTGTTGTGGCCTCTCCCGTTGCGGAGCACAGGCTCTGGACATACAGGCTCAGAGGCCATGGCTCACGGGCCTAGCCGCTCTGCGGCATGTGGGATCTTCCTGGACCGGCGAACAAACCCATGTCCCCTGCATCGGCAGGCGGACTCTCAGCCACTGCGCCACCAGGGAAGCCCCTTGATCTCCATTTTTATAGAGGAGACTCTGAGGGGTTGAGTAACCTGCTCGCCTAAAGTAATAGAGATAGGATTCTAACTCAGGAGTCAAGCTCCAAAATCTCAAGGGGCTTAATCATGATGCGCCTACCATAGCCTTAACCTTCACTTCTCGTTCACCAGCATTGCAATCTCAAGGTAACCTTCTGATGCAGTTTACTTTCAGGATCTCAGTTACAAAAAATTTCCCATCATGAGCTCAACTACCCACACCAAGATTCTTTCTCAGTATGGGCCCTGGGGAGGTGTGGAGGAGGTTCTGATTGATGATGTCAAATCTGAGGTTCCATATTTCTCACAAACAGCCTTGTTTTCTCAATTAATGGACTTCTAAGTGCCACACATGAAAGTGTTTCCAGTGTGTGGAATTATAAATGTAATATCAATACTTAATTGTTCTTTCCATATTTTTTTTGCACCAAACATGCTTTTAAAAAAATTTTTTTTTGGATGTGTTAGGTCTTTGTTGCTGTGCACGGACTTTCTCTAGTTGTGGCGAGTGGGGGCTACTCTTCATTGCAGTGTGCAGGCTTCTCATTGCGGTGGCTCCTCCTGTTGCAGAGCACAGGCTCTAGGCGTGCAGGCTTCACAGTAGTTGCAGCACGCAGGCTCCGTAGTTGTGGCTCCCGGGCTCTAGAGCACAAGCTCAGTAGTTGTGGCACATGGGCTTAGTTGCTCCACAGCACGTGGAATCATCCCAGACCAGGGATTGAACCTGTGTCCCCTGCATTGGCAGGCGGATTCTTAACCACTGTGCCACCAGGGAAGTCCCCAAACATGCATTTATTTTACTATCAGGAAGGAAGAAAAGGAGCAGTAGGAAATAAAACAATAATAAAATAGGGGGAAAAAAGAAGAAAAGAAAATAAATTGTTCAGACTTGTCTCTGGCCATCGAAGCTAACAAGTTCCCTGTGCAGAGGATCTTACTGCAGTCACGTAGACCCCATCCTTAGACTTTAATTCTGGCCTGGCTGAAGACCAAGCCTTCATATCTGTAGTACATGGTCAGCACCCTTGAACAGAGATGGAGCTCAATGAGGATTGGTGGGTTAAATCAGATGTGGTCCAGGATACACGAAGAGTGCCAATATTTGGCCAATTTGAGATTAACAGTCCCACAGATTTATTCCCTTTTGAGGTGTGAGATCATTTTTAGTGAGACTCAGATTTTAGTGACTTGAGAAGAAAACTGATGTCATGATTCAATGAGTTCCTGAAGAAACACATGGACTTTTCTGGCCATATATTCTCAGCTTTTGGGTTCATTTGGCATAATGCCATGCTAACTTTGAAAGCAAATGTCAAACATAATTATTATATATGTAGAAATTCACCTCCAAGGGACTTATGTTCCTCATCTGGAGAATGAGAGGGTAGACCAGATGCTCCCTAAAGGGGTTTCTAGCACTTGTGCGCTCTGGTTTATGTATTTCGGACATAGTATTTCACTTTTTTGTTTACTAAAAACTGAAAAGAGTGAAGAAGGATAATACCCAGCCTCCAACTTGCCACCCCCATTACAGCTGACCTACAAATTGGATGTCTAAAGGATTATGTTACCTTGGCTAAATAAAAGGAATAGGTCAGCATTCTGAGAAGATGCCTGGACTGTGGCCTTCTAGATAAGCCCAATGCCCAGGCATTTGCAGCGACTGCCCTATGTCACAGACAGAATTATTCCATGCCTTTTGAGTGTACATGTGAGAAGGCGTTAAAATAAAGTACTAAGCCATAGCCAACTAAAATATTCAAGCACTTCTAATTTTGTGTTTTCACCCAGAATGTGTATGTTGCTTTTTGATTCTCTCTGTGTTTTCTTTTTCCTTTTTTTTTTTTTAAAGCAAGTAATCTATAAATAACATTTACTTAGGCCTCTTTTAAAAAAAAATCACCCAATATTGCATATAAACTCTCCAATACTCCTGTATGTGTGAGGTGATAATTAGTGACAGAACCATGTAGTGGTTAAGAGTTGAAGTCTTAGATCTCTGTCTTGCCACTTAATTAGGTGTGTGATCTTGAGCAAGTTACTTAACCTGAGTCCTCGTCTATGAAATGGGTATATTAACAGTTCTTTCCTTCCTGCCTCCCTCCCTCCCTCCCTCCCTCCCTTCCTTCCTTCCTTCCTTCCACAAATACTTTTTGGAGCACCTGCAATGTGTGACTCAAGGCTCTGGGGAATAAGTACAGGCGTGAACAAAGACAGAGTTCCTTTTCTCATGTACCTAGAATCTAGTTGAGTGAAACAGATAATAGATAAATATGGATGCCAGGTGGCAAGTGCAATGAACAAAGCAGAGTGAGGGGTATGAGGGGTGGAAAGAAGCTATTTAGAAGGGGTGGTCAAAGAAAGCCCCTCTGAGAAGGTGACGTTTGAGCTGAAACATGAACTAAGTGTAGAGAAGAAGATTCCAGGTGGGAGCAACAGCAGATGCAATGACCCTAATGTGGAAGGTATGCTTTGAATGAATGTTTGAGGAAAAGTAAGAAGGAACATTACTCCATGTAAAGCCTTTAAGTTTTACTCTAAATGAGTTGAGAAGCCACTGGGGGTTTGAGCGGAAGAGTAGTAACATGACCTGATATATATGGAAAAGGATCATCTTTCCAGATGTTTTAATATGTCATTTGACTTCGTGTTTAAGGAGTGACTTCTCAGGCGTGTGGTGAGATTGACATGAGTTTATGAGGTGGTGTGTATGTGAGTTGCTTAGGCCAGTGCCTGGCAATAGACTGCATTAAGAGGGCAGCTTTTATTATTACTCTGAGAGTGAAGTTGAAAGTCTGTCACCAAAGTTCTTCACTGATGATGATAGGGCATCTCTTGGGGGCCAAGGAAGCAGGGAGAGAAAACCAATGTTTCTTGAGCACTTACTTTGTGCCGGGACTATACATATTTAGCTCAGATACAATATAGAACAAAGCAGTGTGCTTTGAGAAAGGGAAACAATGGCATCTGACCCTAAAATAGCTCCCCTACCTTGTACCTGTCTTGTCATGGTGCCCAAAACTAGTCATAACTTTGGGTTGAGGTCACTATGAAAGTGTACATTTTGACCTGGGATGGTAACACCAGGCCCTATTCATCCACTTTCCCTTGATGTAATTTCATGGATCAGATAAACTAGCTGACTTCCCCAGTGGCTCTGGAGTCTGAGGGCTTGGGGTCAAAATCCAGCTCAACCACTTACTAGCTATGTGGCTTTGAAAAAGGTACTAAATCTCTCTGTGCTTCAGGTTTCCAGTCTCAGGAATGATAGTGATAACTATCTCTTAGTGTTTATGTGAGCCAATGTGAAGTAATGCATGCAGAATGCTTTATCCTACATAACTATATTATTTGCACAGTTAAATTAATTAATGAGCCAACCAGAAGAACTTTGAGGGGGTGGAACACAGGACTGGTAAGTTTTCAGGAGAAAGCAAAGGACCATTTTCAAGAGAAAGCAAAGAAACAAAAATGTTACGGTGCAACTATAAGAAGTTTTGCAGGATGAGCACTGCCAGGAGTGGAAACAGCTGGTAAAAGATGCTAAAACATTAAAAAAGACTAACTTAAGTCTCTGCAAGTTCTCACTATGGAGGCAGAAGATTCAAGTGATCCAGCAAGAATTTTTGATCAGTATGCTACAGGGTAATGAATGATAGGGAGCCAAACAATTAGATGGGCTATAAAAGGAGTTCAAACAAGGAAGCAAGAAAAACACTTAAATGTGGGAAAGGACAGAATCAGAAAATTCAGAGTAAGAAATGCAACTAGAAAACAAATCAGTGAAAAAAGTGTGTGCCAATCAAGTTAGCAAAAATTATTAAAAAATACAAATTCCCTTGCAATTATGACAAAATGAGGGCTTTCTTATACAGTCCTTATATAGTCCTTCCTCAGTACCCGTTGGGGGATTTGCTCCAGGAGCCCCGCAGATATGAAAATCTCAAGTCCCTTATATAGAGTGGAATAGTATTTGCACATAACCCATGCACATCCTCCCCTATACTTTAAATCATTTCTAGATTACTTATAATACCTAATACAATGTAAATGCTTTGTAAATAGTTATAAATACAATGTACAGACATACCCCTAATTTTACTGAGGTTTGTTTTATCCTGCTCCACAGATACTGTGTTTTTTACAAATTGAAGGTTTGTAGCAACCCTGTGTCGAGCAACCTGTCGGTGCAATTTTTCCAAAAACATTTGCTCATTTCCTGTCTCTGCATCACATTTTGGTAATTCTTGCAAGCTTTCATGTATTTTCATTATTATTATATTTGTTATGGTGATCTGTGATCAGTGATCTTTGATGTTACTATTGCAAAAAGATTACAACTTGCTGAAGGCTCAGATGATAGCATTTTTTTTAACAATAAAGTCCTTTTTAATTAAGGTATGTACTTTTTTAGATATACTGCTATTGCACACTTAATAGACTACAGGACAGTGTAAACATCACTTTTATATGTACCGGGAAACCAAAAAAATTCATGTGACTTGCTTTATTACGATATTTGCTTTATTGCCATGGTCTGGAACCAAACTCAAAATATCTTGGAAGTATGCCTGTAAACGCTATGTAAATAGTTGCCAGTGTGCAGCAAATCAAGTTTTGCATTTTGGAACCTTCTGGAATTTTTTTTTTCCCGAATATTTTTGATCCAAGGTTGGTTGAATCTGTGGATGCAGACTATATACTGCTGAAAGGAGTGTAAACCAATAAAAACTTTTGAGAAAACAATGTAGTCAAACATCTTTATTTTGTTTTATTTTTTAAAATTTAGTTTATTGAAGTATAGTTGATTTACAATGTTATGTTAATTTCTTCTGTACAGGAAAGTGATTCAGTTATACATATATATATTCTTTATCATATTCCTTTCAATTATGGTTTATTATAGGATATTGAATATAGTTCCCTGTGCTATACAGTAGGACCTTTTTGTTTATCCATTCTATATATAATAGTTTGCATCTACTTATCCCAAACTCCCAGTTCTTCCCTCTCCCACCCCTCTCCCCCTTGTCAACCACAAGTCTGTTCTCTATGTCTGTGAGTCTGTTTCTGTTTCACAGATAAGTTCTTTTGTGTCATATTTTAGAGTCCACATATAAGTGATATCATATGATATTTGTCTTTTTCTTTCTGACTTACTTCACTTAGTATGATAATCTCTAGGTCTATTCATGTTGCTGCAAATGGCATTATTTCATTCTTTTTTATGGGTGAGTGGTATTCCATTGTATAGATAGATGTACCACATCTTCTTTATCCATTCATCTGTTGATGGACATTTAGGTTGTTTCCATGTCTTGGCTATTGTAAAGAGTGCTGCTATGAACATAGAGGTGCATGTATCTTTTCGAATTATAGTTTTGTCCAGATATATGCCCAGGAGTGGGATTGCTGGATCATATGGCAACTCTATTTTTAGTTTTTTGAGGAAGTTCCATACTGTTTTCCATAGTGACTGTACCAATTTACATTCCCTCCGACAGTATAGGAGGGTTCCCTTTTCCTCACATCCTCTCCAGCATTTGTTATTTGTAGTCTTTTTAAAGATGGCTGTTCTGACCGGTGTGAGGTGGTACCTCATTGTAGCTTTGATTTGCATTTCTCTTTTTTTTTAATTGAAACATAGTTAATTTACAGTGCTATGCTAATCTCTGCTGTAAAGTGACTCAGTTATACACATAGAGACATGATTTTTTTATATTCTTTTCCATTATGGTTTATCACAGGATATTGAATATAGTTCCCTGTGCTATACAGTAGGACCTTGTTGTTTATCCATCCTATATATAGTAGTTTACATGTGCTTATCCCAAATTCCCAGTTCTTCCCTCTCCCACCCGCCTCCCCCTTGGCAACCACCAATCTTTCTCTACATCTGTGAGTCTGTTTCTGTTTTGTAGATAGGTTCATTTGTGCCATATTTTAGATTCCACATTTAAGTGATATCATATGGTATTTGTCTTTCTCTCTCTGACTTACTTCACTTAGTATGATAATCTCTAGTTGCATCCGTGTTGCTGCAAGTGGTATTATTTTGGGTTTTTTTTACGGTTGAGTAGAATTCCATTGTAACATCATTCGCCATTGGGGAAATGCAAATCAAAACCATAATGAGATACCATTTTATACCCACTAGATGGTTACACTAAGAAAGACAGATAGTATCAAGTGCTGGCAAGGATGTGGAGAAATTAGAATCCTCATACACTGCTGCTGGGAATGTAAAATGATGCAGCCAATTTGGCAAACACTATGTCAGTTCCACAAAAGGTTAAACATAGAGTTACCATATGACCCAGCAATTCCACTCTTAGGTATATACCCAAGAGAAATAAAAACATATACTTGTACACAAATGTTCACAGCAGCATTATTCATAATAGTTAAAAAGTGGAGACAACACAAATGTCCATCAAGTGACAAATTGATAAAATGTAGCATATCCATATAATAGAATATTATTTGGCAATAAAAAGGAATGAAGTATTGATACATGCTATAACATGGATGAGCCTTTAAAAAATTATGCTAAGTGAGAGAAGACAGTCACAACAGACCATATATTGTATAATTCCACTTACATGAAACATCTAGAATTGGCAAATCTATAGAGACAGAAAGAGTGGATGCCTAAGGCTGGGGTTGGGGTAGGGCTGGGGATGGGGGTAATAAAAATTTTGGGGTAATAAAAATGTTCTCAAATTGATTATGGTGATGGTTGCACAATTCTGTGTATGCTAAATACCACTGAACTATATGCTTTAAATGGGCAAATTTAAATTCATATGGTATGTGAATTACATCTTAATAAAACTGTTAAAAAACACATTTGTGTAAAGTATATAATAATAGACGAAATGTTCATAAAATGTGCGAATGATTTGAGATCGTGTTTTGTAAACTATGATTATAATTATTTGGAAAAGAGGTAATAAGTTCTGACAAATTCTGGCAAGAGATGCACTAAAGTGTTAATGAAGTTGGCCTTTGGATTGTTGAATTATGGTTGATAGCTTTTTTCCCGCTTTGATGAGCAGGCCTTACTTTTATAATAGGCGGAACGTTTTTAAAAAAGAAATGAGGAGGCCTTATTTCCAAAACTGTCCTTGGGCATAATCCTTATGAAATATTGCCAAACACAAAGCAACTGAAGACAGTTTCAACTGTCATTCTTCAGAAAATAGTCTGATTGAGACCAAACTGACATTTTCCATGTTCCCTCCTACCTCCTGTTCTTCTACCCCTCCGGCCCATAAAAGAAAATCATTTAGAAAGTCCTGAGCCAGAGAAACCCGGAAATGTGCTGGCAGCCTCCTGCCCTGGAGTGGGGGGCAGACAACTGCTCTCCAGGGCTTCGGACAGTGAAAGTGGAGTGAGAGAGGCATATGTCTCAGCTGGGGGCAGGAGTTACGGCCCGTGCCAGGTACAAGAAGTTTTATTTATTCCTGGAGCACACACTCTGTGCTTATCTCTACTGAGGAAACCAGCTTTTCCTTCTCACCTCCTGAAAGGAGGAGCCAGCGCTGGCTCACGTCCCTGGACAGGGTTACACTTCCCAGCTGGGCTCTCTCCAGGCAGCCAGTTGTCCATCTCTATCTTAGAGGAACAGCTTTGACAAAGACCTTGGCCCTGTTTGGAAATTCCCTTTCCTTTGCTCTCCTAAACAAAATTAATTTGAAACGGTTGGGTTCATCTGACATTTTTTCCTATAAGGAACATGTGTTCATGTGAGGGGGGGGGGGGTCTCCTAGAGACAGTCCCCAGGCTGTCTGCTTGGAGTCCACATCCCTCCCCAATGCTGGCGATCTGCAGTGCATTCAGAGGCATGCCTCTGGGATGGAGAGGGACCTGGGGGCCAGGTTTCTGGGAAATGGTTGAAAGATCTGGGGCTGCTCAGCATGTCGAAGAGACAACTCAGGGAGATCCTGAGAGGTGTCTCAGTGAGCTGTTACCACGAGACAGGTTTATTCTGGAATAGCTCAGAGAAAAATTGAAACCAATGTGGAGAAGTTGCAAGGAGGAAAGTTGCCTTAACAGAAAGAATTTTAATAACTAGAATTTTCCAACAAGCAACAGTCTTTATAGTGGAGGAGATAAGTTTCATCCCAGGAAGTCTATATAACAAGTTTGTTCCTGGCATCACCAACTTGTGAGAACAAAAAAATTTTTTCAACCATTATGTGGTGGTTATTATGGTGGCACTGTTCTAAGTACTTTACATATGTAATTCCTGGAATAGTCACAACAACCTTCTGAAGTAGTATATTATTATCTCCAATTTACAGATGAGGAAAAATAGGCTCAGAGAGGTTCAGTAACTTGCCCAGGGCCACACTGTGACTCAAACTCAGCTAGTCTGGTGCCAAAATCCATGCTCTTTACTACTATAGTGAGGGCACATTTATATGGATACCCCAAGATATAGCCCCTACATGTCGAATTATAGGAGTTTCTCCCCCTCACCCAGAGGTGCCTGGGTCATTTCCAGGAGACCCCATGGAGTACCTACCTCCGCCTACAACCTAGTGCATGTGGTATGAGCACCTGTCATACACTGTGGCTTCCCTCTTGGTGACATCTTAGCTCTTGGCACTATTTAGGCTGACTTGCTCCTACCTCTGCCAACTATACTAATTGTTAGAACACCAATGTCTGTGCCAGTGTCTGCTTTCTCACAAAGCACTCTGGTCCTCGGGCTCAGCATCCCTGTGGGTACCAATGTATGTGCCAAGGGGGCTTCCTCACAATGCACCCTGGTCCCTCTGGCTCAGCATCCCCGTGTGTCACTGGGTCCTGAGAGCTGTGGAGAATGGTCCCAATTCTGTGCCACAGTTTGTCATATGAGTCCCCAAGAAACACTACTTTTGGCCAGAGTCTTCTATCTCTCAACAACAAGATGTCTCTCTCAGCTTCTGGCCCTCATATTCTTGGTTATAGGGTTTCAGAGAAGTCCAACAGTTAGATTTGGGTCAAATTAATACAATATCCTGTCCCTCCCTGTCACCTTTACTTCTCTCTCAATGGTCTCTGTCACCTGGACAAGCAAAATAAATAAAACTCTCTTTTCCCCCAGTCACAAAGCACAGAGCCTCCGTGCACCACTTGAAGAGATACTCTGCAGAGATGCCACCTAGCTTCTCCCCAGGCCCTGCCTAGCCACAAAGGACCTGTGATACCTGTGAGCAGAAGCAGAAAGGCTGTTGGTCAGGAGTGCAGGGGAAAGGGGTGCTGGACCAAGTTGGAGGCTGGAAAAAAATGGTAAGGTCTCGTCAATTCTAAAGTGTTAGAACCCTAAGTCCCAAATAGTTTGATAGAAATGGAGTTGTTCAGCCTGTTTCCTCAAGTAGCCCCACTGGGTTTGTTTGGGGAACAGTAAGCTGTGTTTCTAGGTAAAATTTTTAGCAGTTTCTGGATTCTACTTCAATTATGGAAGGTGAAGAGTAAAGTATCTGGCTATCTGATACAGCTCACCTTTAGGCAAGTGAGGAAACTGGCATGGAGATTTATTGATGAGGAACAACTAATGGTTTATCCAATAAGCCATTTCCTTCAGGGAGAATTACAGAGATGAGCTTCCTGTGTTTGTACCCTAGTCTCTCTCATGCTCTAGGTAAAGATAGCAAGGATTTATTTATTTATTTATATTTTTTTGCTGCGTTAGGTCTTTGTTGCTGCATGTGGGCTTTCTCTAGTTGTGGTGAGCTGGGGCTACTCTTCGTTCCGGTGCATGGGCTTCTCATTGTGGTGGCTTCTCTTGTTGCAGAGCATGGGCTCTAGGCATGCAGGCTTCAGTAGCTGCAGCACGCGGACTCAGTAGTTGTGGCTCGCGGGCTCTAGAGCGCAGGCTCAGTAGTTGCGGCACATTCACGGGCTTAGTTGCTCCGCGGCATGTGGGATCTTCCCGGACCAGGGATCAAACCCGTCTCTCCTGCATTGGCGGCAGATCCTTAACCACTGCTCCACCAGAGAAGTCCAGGATTTGTTTAATTTTTTAACATCTCCACATTTTCCAAGTGGCCTTCTTATTGTCTTTTATGGATAATATGAAGGGTTTAGGACATTCAAATTCTCTGACATTTCTGTTATAACATTTGACTGAAAGAGGGGAGAGAAGAGTGAAGCATATGTCACTGTGGGTTATGGAGAAAGGGTGTGGTAGCCAGCCTCAACATTACCTTCAGTATTCCTTGCCCCCTAGTGTTCGTGTCTTGCATAGTGTATGTTCCCATATTGAATCCATGTTTGTCTTTATGACAAATAACATATGGCAAAAGTGACAGTGTGTGACTTCCTAGGCTAGGTCATGACTTCCACCTTGGTCCCTTGGACTGTGTGCTCTGGGGGAAGTCAGCCACCATGTTGTGGAGGATACTCAAGCAGCCATGTGGAAGGGCCCATGTGGGGAAGAACTGAGGCCACCTGCCAAAGCTAGCACACACTTGTCAGCTACTTTTATTGAAAGTAGATTCTCCAGCCCCAGTAGAGCTCTCAGATAACTGCAGTCCTGGTTGATATCTTGACTGCAACCTCAGAAGAGATTCTGAGCCAGAACTACCCAAATTTCTTCCTGACCTACAGAAACTGTCATAGATATTGATAATTTCAGCCACTAAGTTTTGAGATAATTTGTAGCACAGCACTTGATAACCCATGCAAAGAGCAAGTCTGATCATGTGAAGGGCTCCCTAGCATAAGCCCTGTGGGTTGGGCACCTTCATGCACTGTATCCTTGGGAAGCCAGAGGGCAGTTTCCTTGTTCTGTAGTCGGAGTTGGCAAACTAGGACCCATGGGCCAAATCCAGCCCTCCTTGGGCTGAATCTGCCCACATCATTTGTTTACATATTATCTACGGCTGATTTCTTGCTACAGTGACAGAGCTGAGTAGTTGCAACAGACTGGATGGTTCACAAAGCTGAAAACAGTTTCTATTTAACCCTTTATAAAGAAAGCTTGCTGACCCCTGTTCTACAGGAATTTACAGTCGATAGCGAAATGTCTCTCTCACACATATACAGATCCATACGCTTTCCCCACACAAGGGCCTGAAGCGCATGCATGCTACTTCATCTGCCCACAGAGTCCTCTTTTCCTTCTTCGTCTGGCCAACTCCTACTCATCCTTCAAACTCAGTTGAGATGCCACCTCCTTCACTCAACCTTTACTTGGCAAAAGTCCTCCCCTCCTTTGAGGTTGGTTTATACATCACCTTCTTCCCTCATTACCCCAACCCAAGCAAATTCTAACAGCAGTGTTTTCTTTAAGAATTCTAATTTCTTTAAGAGATTAGAATTCTATTCTCTTTAAGAATTCTAATCAATCACATGATGGAGTTTTGTTCAGTGTCTTTCTCCCCCAGTGGATATGAGCTCTTCAAGGGCAAGGACTGTGTGATATTCATTTTATAACCTCAGAGTAGTATGCCTTTATTTATTCATCAGAAATACTTACTGAATGCTTATTTGCCAGATCATTGATGGCACCAGGATACATGGAGAAAGAGACTGAGTCCTTGCCCTCAGGTTGCTCTAGGAAGGAAGTGGAAGAACAAACTGGTAGTAGGATTCAATGTGATGGAGATGTGTGAAGCTTCACTGTGAGCATATTTGCAATAACCATATGCAAAAATTAATCGGTTTTCAACACTTTCATAGCATTTACTATGTGTCAGACACTGTATTAAGCACTTAGGTATATTATAATTTATTTAGTCTTTATACTACATGAGGCAAATATGTACTACAATTCTTTCCATTTTATAGGATATAGAGACCCAGAGAAGTCAAGTAACACACCCAGGGTCACCGAGCTAAAAATGTCAAATGAACTTCAGAGCAATTATTTAGTTGAATAGTTAAATTCCAAGTCTCAGTAACAATGCAAGTGTAAGGAATTGGGATAATGTTATTCTTTTGTCTCAGTACACTCTGTGGATGGTTTCTGTCAAGCTGGAAATTCCTGCTCCAAAGGCTTTCTGACAATTTGTACTGTGGTTGGCATTTTATTTCTAGGAATTGCTTCTGGGAGATTCTGCTATTTTAATGGTTGTGCAACCCTGGTTTTCTCAGTGAATTGTGCCATTTGCCACTTGGAAGTCATTCGAGTTATCAGTTTTACTTTCTTAGGGCTCTGCAGGGAAAGAACACATTCAACAGAAAAGTTACTGCCCTGCCCCAAATGTATTTCAATGTTTTTTCTTGCCAAAGTCAATAGGACTATCCGTTGTCTACAGCTGGGGTGTGAGATGGGGCCTCGTTGCCTTCTCTCTGCCATCATTTGTCTCCAGCCATGATCTGAAGCTGTGGCTTAATTGGTTCAAACCTTGGATATCACTCAGTGGACTGTATACAATGGCTAATGATGCTGGTTGTAGCTTAAAGAAAACCCTTGCCCCCAGTAGTATAAAGCACTGAATCCATTCTATTTTTATTTCTAAGACTGAAGACTTTGGAGCTCCAAAGCTGGTTACTTTTAAAAATATTTAAGTAGGTTTTTTGAACCACTCTGTTCAGGTCACGCTTCCGTGCTTGGTTCAGCCTTCCTCCCAGAAGATGTGGGTGCTTTGTGATAAAGACTGGGGCTGGAGAGTGGGAGAAATCCTCTGCTGAGAACAGTGACAGGTGCAGAAAGCGGGTCTGTCCCCTATCCAAGCTCAGCGATTCCCTTCAAAGGGAAAGATGTAGGGTGAAGTGATGAGGAATGGGTGTCAATGTGGGCAGGAGAGGGAAAGGCCAGTATATCCACTCATGTTTTTCATCATATTCACCAGCATTTGACAAGTCCTGATGGAATCAATTATGTGCCACACCTTGTTTACACTCAGGTCCCGAAGTTTACAGTGGTGAATGAGACAAACATGGTTCCTGCTCTCCTGAAGCCGTGAGGAAGATCAGAAAACAGATGAAAGATTTCTAAAAATCATTAGAATTTATGGTAAGTGCTGGTAGGAACTAAAGAGTGGGCTATTACAGAGAATAATCGAGAATGGGGGATGGGACGGGACATCTATTTCAAATGGAATATCAGATAAAGGCCTCTCGGAGTATGTAAAGGATAGGACTTGAAGGATAAAGAAGCCCAGGGAGAATTCTGGGCAGAGGAAATGGATTGTGTGACGGCTCTAAAGCTGAAATTGGCTCAGGCTAAAAGAAGCTAAGCTACTCTTGGGGGCCCTCCAGGCTTCCTGCCTGGACTGCTTTCTCCAGAAAGTGTCCGTCTGCCCTAGGCCCAGTGCTTCCCTTTGTCTCATCCAAACATGCTCCTGGTAAGAGCATGAGAGCCAGCTTTGCCAGGATCCACAATTCACTTGGGATCTCAGGTTCAGCTATAGCTCTGAGGCAGAGTAGCAGACATTCATCAAGAAAGGAATACGCTTTGGGACTTGGGGTCCCTTCTCTTTTATTTTAAGGAGAGCAAACCTGGGTGAATCTTACTCTTACAACCTATTTAGGTTCAAATCCTGGCTCTGCCACCTGGAAGCTATAACTTTAGTCTGTTACTTAACTGCTTTGTGTCTCAGTTTCCTCATCTGTAAAATGGGTCAAAAGGCAGCATCTGCCTCACAGGATTGTTATGAGAATTTAATAAGTTAATGTTAGCTAAGTGTTTAGATCTGTACCTGGCACTTAAACATTCAACAATAGTGTTGCTGTTATTAATACTATTATCATACTTAAGCTCTTACACCCCACTGACACCTTGTACGGCAGAGGAGGTGGTATTATGCATTCCCCTGGTCCTGGGCTTCCTGGAATCAAGGTATAGACTTAATTATATCACTCAATTCAGAAATCATTTTTATACCAGGCACTGTGTTGGACACTTTACTATACCATTTCCTTTGATCCTGCTAGTAATCTTAAGAAGCATGTATTATTATCCCCGTTTTATAGATGCAGAAACTCAGCTTTAAAGAGGTTAGCTAATTTACCCAACATCGTGAAGCTAATATGATTCCTAGGTCTGAGATTCTGACTCAGCAGGCCTGGCTAAGGCCTGAGTCTGCATTACAAGTACCCCTCCCAACCTTCCCAGTTCTTTTTTTTTTTTTTTTTTAATAAATTTATTTATTTTATTTATTTATTTTTGGCTGCATTGGGTCTTCGTTGCTGCGCGCGGTCTTTCTCTAGTTGCGGGGAGCAGGGGCTACTCTTCGTTGCGGTGCGCGGGCTTTTGACTGCGGTGACTTCTCTTGTTGCTGAGCACGGGCTCTAGGTGCACAGGCCCAGTCGTTGTAGCTCACGGGCTCTAGAGCACAGGCTCGGTAGTTGTGGCGCACGGGCTTAGTTGCTCCGTGGCATGTGGGATCTTCCCGGACCAGGGTTTGAAACCGTGTCCCCTGCATTGGCAGGCGGATTCTTAACCACTGCGCCACCAGGGAAGCCCCCAACCTTCCCAGTTCTGATGAGGGTGACCTCTTTATCGTACTTTGGAAAACTATGGCCTAGATGATCTCTAAAAATCCCTGAGGCTGCAAAGTCTGTGAAGATGAGAAAGTCCATACATTCGAGTACACAGTTTAGTGGGGAAGGCAGTTTGCGGCTGATAATGTTTGTTTATAAGAGAATTAACTCAGGACATTTTTCTGACACGGTCATTGTCTAACAGGCACACTGGGA